>NW_012150986.1:958974-963841 GCF_000956105.1 Propithecus coquereli
AAGAATGGAAAGACAAGCACCACATGTACTCACCATCAAATTGGTATTAACTGATCAACACATAAGTGCACATATAAGAATAACATCTATTGGATGTCGGGCAGAGGGGAGGGGGGAGGAGGGGACGGGTATATGCATACACAAAGAGTGCAATGCACACCACCCGAACGATGGACATACTTGAAACTTGGACTTGGGAGGGGAGGGGGGCAAGGACAACATACATAACCTAAACATCTGTACCCCCATAATATGCTGAAATTAAAAAAAAAAACCAAACTGACAGTATCTACCTTTGCCCTCTGAAGTGGTGTTATAATTCACACCAATAAGGAACTAAATCTCTGCTCCTTTATAATCACAAGGACTGTGGAGTGAGGGAGAAGGCAAGGATGGATATTTCAAAACCTCTGCCAGTAAGTATCTGGCCCATTTTGTAACAAAATATAGAATAATGACACATGGATGTGGCTGCCCTTCTAGGCAGAGGTGTAGAGAGCTAAAAGACATTGCATAATACTGTGAGGGGAATGGGATTTTCTGGGGAACCCTGAGATGATGATCCCTCAACTGGGTAATCAAGAGGCTCAGAGGACAAGCAGCATGGCTGAACAACGTGGAGAGGTGGTCTAAATATTTTAAAAATATAAAAATGTCTGCTAATCAATTTTAAGCCATTTGGCCTTGCCACTAAGTAGAAAGCTGTTTTTTTATATTCCATTAATTTTAATGGGTAACATTACAATGCATTCTGTCCCAATCCAAGATATTCAAACAGTTTTCACAGATAAGAAAATATATCAGGTAAACAGTGAAAACATGTTTATATAAGAAATTAAGAACAATTTTAAAGTAAATAAATGAAGTTCGTATACAAATAAAATGTAATGAGGAAAAGTAGACTTAATAGGGACGGTGGGGGGCTCATTTTTTGGAAGGTGAATTCTTTTGTCTACTCTATACCATTTGCTTCACCAGGTTTCAACTTTGGGGAGGGGGTTCATGGTTATTTTGTACTCTAACTGCACTTAAATATAAAGTTATAGCCTACAAATCACCTTTAGGACAAAATAAAAGCTGAACATGAGAGCACTTTGAAATGTGAAATTACACATGCACAAAGATTAAGAAAATGTAGACAGTACCTCTTCATCCCTCTCACTTGGCATCCGTATGCAAAGCAGAACATTCTGGGCTCATTCAAACATGATGCTCAATTCAAATTTTTTCCATATGATATGCTCTGACAAGTAAACGTATGTCGAGTAAAATTTGTGAGCCAGGCTTAGCCTGGAACTAAAATGATGTCATATCACTTCTTATAGTATATTTGTTTGGTGTGTTTGGGGAATAAAAAAGTGAATATATTGGGGAAAAAAGGGGAGTCATTGTTCAAAAAATGGTACAACCTTTCAAGAGCCATTATGACCAAAAGTCATTAACCGAACAGTTGTTATGTAAGTCTGTACCTTGGAAAAAGGAATAGAATCATCTCGATTGGTTTCTCATTAATCATAGTCACCCTTTAAGCCTGGGCACGTTGCCAACCCAAGCCAAATTAGAGTCTCCTCTCACAGAGAAGGGGGTGGCTGTTGGGGAGGCCACTAAATGTGTCTGCCACAAGATATCTGGTTCCCTTCCACATTGCTTGGATAATGTGCATTATACAAGAAGTTAACTGAAGCTTGGCAATAGATTTATATAAAGCTTTAAAAATTTTTTGAAATTTTTAATTATTATGGGTACACAATAGCTGTATATCTTTATAGGGTACATGTGATGTTTTGATATAGGCATACCATGTGAATTAATCAAATCAGAGTAATTGGGGTATCCATCACCTCAGGAATTTATCATTTCTTTGTGATAGGAACATTCCAATTCTACTCTTTTAGTTATTTAAAAGTATACCCTAACTTATTGTTGATTATAGTCCCTTGGTTGTACTATCAAATATTGTTCATTCTATCTAACTGTATTTTTGCACCCATTGACCATTCCTACTTTATCCTCCCCCCCCCCACTATCTTTCTCAGCCTCTAGTAACCATCATGCTACTCTCTGTCTCCATGAGACCAATTGTTTTAGATATTTAGCTCCCACATGTGAGTGAGAACATGCTAGATTTGTCTTTCTATGCTTGGCTTATTTCACTTAATATAATGTTCTCCAGTTCCATCCATGTTGTTGCAAATGGCAGGATTTCATTCTTTTTGTGGCTATATAACATTCCATTGTGCATATGTGCCAAAATTTCTGTATCCATTCATCTGTTGATAAACACTTAGGTTGATTCCATATCTTCTCTATTGTGCATAGTGCTGCAATAAACATGGGAATGCAGATATCTTTCA
Source organism: Propithecus coquereli (assembly GCF_000956105.1). Taxonomy (NCBI): domain Eukaryota; kingdom Metazoa; phylum Chordata; class Mammalia; order Primates; family Indriidae; genus Propithecus; species Propithecus coquereli. The sequence goes on from NW_012150986.1 coordinate 961,329, forward strand.
ATATAGTGCGTTTCCCTCCTTTGGATATATACCCAGTAATGGGATTGCTGGGTCATATGGTAGTTCTATTTTTAGTTTTTTGAGAAACTTCCATACTGTTCTCCATAGTGTTTGCACTAATATACATTCCCACCAACAGTGTACAAAGGTTCCCCTTTCTCCACGTTCTCACCAGGATTCATTATTGCCTGTCTTTTTGATAAAAGCCATTTTAACTGGGTCGAGATGATATCTCATTATAGTTTTGATTTGCATCTCTCTGATGACTAAGGATGTTGAGCATTTTTTTCTGTTTAAATTTGTTGGCCATTTGTATGTCCTTTTAAGAAATGTCTATTCAGATCCTTTGCCCATTTTTAAATCAGATTATTTGATTGTTTCCTACTGAGTTGTTGGAGCTCCTTATATGTTCAAGTTATTAATCCCTTGTCAGATGAGTAGTTTGCAGATATTTTCTCCAATTCTGTGAGTTGTCTCTTCACTTTGTTGATTGTTTCCTTTGCTGTGCAGAAGCATTTTAGCGTGATGTGATCCCATTTGTCCAATTTTGCTTTGGTTGCCTGTGCTTTGTGGGCATTACTCAAGAAGTCCTTGCCAAGACCAATGTCCTGAAGTGTTTCCCCAATGTTTTCTTTTAGTAGTTTCATAGTTTCAGATCTTAGATTTCAGTGTTTAATCCATTTCGATTTGATTTTTGTATATGGCATGAGATAAGGGTCCAGTTTCATTCTTCTGCATATGGATATCCAGTTTTCCCAGCACCATTTACTGAACAGACTTCCTTTTCCCACTGTATGTTCTTGGCACCTTTGCCAAAGATAAGTTCACTCTAGATATATGGATTTATTTCTGGATACTCTATTCTGTTCCATTGGTCTATGTGTCTGTTTTTATGCCAGTACCATGTTGTTTTGGTTACTACAGCTCTGTGGTATAATTTGAAGTCAGGTAATGTGATTTCCCCAGTTTTGTTCTTTTTGCCCAGGATGACTTTGGCTATTCTGGGTCTTCTGTGGTTCCATACAATTTTAGGATTATTTTTTCTATTTCTGTGAATAATGTCATTGTTATTTTGATGGGGATTGCATTGAATCTATAGATTGTGTTGGGTAGTATAGACATTTTAACAATATTGATGCTTCCAATCCAAGAGCATGTAATATCTTTGTATTTTTTGTTCTCTTCAATTTCTTTCATCAATGTTTTGTAGTTTTTGTTGTAGAGATCTTTCACTCCTTTGGTTAAGTTTATTTCTAGGTATTTTATTTGTAGCTATTGTAAATGGGATTACTTTCTTGGTTTCTTTTTCAGGCTGTTTGCTGTCAACATATAGAAATGCTACTGATTTTTGTATCCTGTAAACTTTACTGAATTTGTTTATCAGTTCTAATAGTTTTTTTTTGGAGTCCTTAGGTTTCTCTAGGTATAAAATCATATTGCCTGCAAACAAGGATAATTTGACTTCTTCCTTCCAATTAGGGTGCCCTTTATTTCTTTCTCTTGTCTGATTGCTCTAGCTAGAACTTCTAATATTATGTCAAATAACAGTGGTGAAAGTGGGCATCCTTGTCTTGTTCCAGATCTTAGAGGCAAGGCCTTCAGTTTTTTCCCATGATACTAGCTGTGGGTCTGTCATATATGGCTTTTATCAGGTTGAGGTAAGTTCCTTCTATACCCAGTTTTTTGAAAGTTTTTATCATGAAGGGATGTTGAATTTTATCGAACACGTTTTCAGCATCAATTTAAATGATCATATTTTTTTTGTCCTTTATTCTGTTGATATGATGTACCAATCACATTGATTGATTTGCATATGTTGAACCATCTTTGCATCCATGGGATGAATCCCACTTGATCATGATGAATAATCTTTTAAGTTTGTTGTTGAATTTGGTTTGCTAGTATTTTGTTGAGGATTTTTACATCCATATTCATCAGACATATTGGCCTGTAGTTTTCCTTTTTTCTTGTGTCTTTGTCTGGTTTTAGTATTAGGGTGATAGAGGCCTCATAGAATGAGTTTGGGCATATCCTCTCCTTCTTGATTTTTTTGTAATAGTTTAAGTAGAATTGGTATTAGTTCTTCTTTGAATGCTTGGTAGAATTCAGCAGTGAAGCCATGTGGTCCTGGGCTTTTCTTTATTGAGAGACTTTTTATTGCTGCTTCTATCTCATTACTTGTTATTGGTTTATTCAGGTTTTGGATTTCTTCCTGGTTCAATCTTGGTAGGTTGTTATGTGTCTAGGAATTTATGCATTTTTTCTAGGTTTTCCAATTTATTGGTGTATAGTTGCTCATAGTCGTCTCTAATTATCCCTTGTATTTACTATTAATATTTCTGTAGTATCATTTGTAATATCTCCTTTTTCATCTCTCATTTCATTTATTTGAGTCTTCTCTCTTCTTTGGCTAAAGATGTATCAATTTGTTTTTCTTTTTTTAAAAAACCAACTTTTTGTTTCATTGATCTTTTGTATTCTTTGTTTCAATTTCATTTATTTTTGCTCTCATA
>NW_012150986.1:965802-967108 GCF_000956105.1 Propithecus coquereli
TTTTTGACAGCAGTGCACTGTGTTTCTGTTTGAAGTGGAATTTGTGAATAGTTGCACAGCTCGACAGTATTTTTTAATTCTCTCTGCTTAACAGCCCATCATGTCAAAGAAGACCAAGTGAATGCTGAAGGAAGAAAACAGATTTTTTAATGAGGATTGGGAATTGCAATATTATCTTGTTTCTGCTAAATATAAGATGATTTGCTTGCTTTGTGATACTGCAATATCAACATTAAAGTGATCCAATGCTCATCAGCATTATAACACTCATAAGGACCACAGATATTTTAAATTAGAGGGAGAGGCATGAAAGGTTGTATTGTAGAAATTAAACAATGAAAAGCAAAAGCAAAGACAATTCTTTTAAGCAGCCATAAGGTCTGGAAGTAATGCCACTGAAGCAACCTATAAAGTAGCTTATATACTCGGGAAAAAAGGGAAGCCATTCAGTGATGTAGAAATTGTGAAAGAATGCAATGCCAAAGTTGTAGGATGCTTAGACACCAATAATGTTTCAAAGTACAAACAACTGCCTCTTTCAAGGAGAACTATAACTGATTGGCACCATGAATTAGCCTTCAAATTAACAGAACAACTTCATGCAATACTACAAAAGAAAAACATATATTATTCAATCACTTTTGATGAATCAACTGATACTACTGACTCCGTGCAGGTTTTACACTTCATTCAGGTCATAACAAAAGATTTTCTTTGTTATGAAGAGTTACACACTTTGGGCACTCTTGTGAACAGAACATGAAGATTAGATATCTTCAACAAATTTCAAGATAAATGTCATGAAGTTGGACTGAATTTGGTAAATTTAGTGAGTGTATGTACAGATGGTGCACCTTCCATGACAGGAAAACATGAAGGGTTTATTGCACAGATAAAAAAAGTATTAACAGATCCAGATGCTTTCATTTCTTTTCATTGTATCTTCCATCATCTCTGTGCTAAAGCTACTATTTTAAGTGACACTTTACAACAAGTTATAAGTATTGTTAGCTATATTTGTGCAAATGTAACTCAGCATCCATCAGTTTCATTCCCCCTCCATGTTTTTACATTTGAGGACAGTGAGATCCTGAGATACTTATACATAGATGAGCTCAGTTAGATTGAAATCTAAGTGAAGTTCCTGTTCTGTGTTCTTTCCAATACACTATCACAATGTCCTTCTCAACCCTATTATTTTGAAACTAAGAAAAAATTGTTATTTAAAACCCAAACTATAGCAGCACAATTCACAATTGCAAAGATGTGAAAACAACCCGTGTCCATCAATACATGAGTGGATTAA
>NW_012150986.1:978771-1008799 GCF_000956105.1 Propithecus coquereli
GCTTTTGAACTGTTTGTTGTTTCCATCCATATCTTTTTATACTACCTATCTCTCAAAAAGTTGTTGTTATTTTTGATAGGTTTATCTTTTAGTCTTTCTACTCAAGACTTAAGTGGTTTATACATTGCAATTACAGCAATAGAGTATTCTGTATCTGTGTATTTATTGTTACTAGTGGGTTGTATACCTTTAGGTGATTTCTTATTGTACATTAACATCCTTTTCTTTCACATTCAAGAACTCCTTTTAGCATTTCTTATAGGACAGGTCTGGTGCTGATGAAATTCCACAGCTTTTGTTTATCTTGGAAAGTCTTTATTTCTCCTTCATGTCTGAAGTATATGTTTGAAGGATATAATATTCTAGGGTTAAGGTTTTTTTCCTTCAGCATTTTGAATATGTCATGCCACTCTTTCCTGGCCTGTAAGGTTTCCGCTGAGAAGTCTGCTGACAGACATATTGGAGTTCCATTACATGTTATTTTTTTCTTTTTTGTTGCTTCCCTTAGGACCTTTTCTTTATCCATGACCTTGAGCTTGATTACTAAATGCATTGTGGTAGCCTTGTTTCAATGCAAAGTCCCACAATCACTTCACACTCCCTCCCCCAGGCACACAGTTTCTCTCTCCACTGGGTGTACTGACATGGCACTGCCAGGGCATGGGTGGTGGTAGCATAGGCAATGCAAGACTGTCTTTTCTGCCCTCATCAGTGCCTCTTTCCGAACCAGGTAGTATGATCACTCACCTGATTTTTGGTTCTTCTGAAGGTGCTTGCTTGCATGGATAGTTGTTGATTGGGTGTTCATGTGGAGGGATGACTTTGGAAGTTTCTATTTGCTCATCTTGCTCCACCTACTTTAGACTTATAAAACTTTAATCACAGAATTAACAGGTCGTTATGGTTCTTAGAAATTCTTTACTGGCAAGTAACTGATGACCAGTTGCTGGTGCAAAGAGTCCTCAGTATCTTAGAGACAGGCAATAGCCACCCTCCACATTGCAGAAAATGGAGCATTTGACACTTGCATTGAAACTTGAAGATCTATTTGCGTCATTGTCTCTTTAGATAGCTAATGTGACATGTCCCATTCTACTCGTCAGGCTTGGCGAAGGCTCCAGTGACCATCTCTTGGTGCCATCTATCATGAGTATAAAGCATATCTAAAATAACTTTTCAGATGACCAAATCTGGAACTTTCTTTTTTTTTTATTTCATCATATTATGGGGGTACAGATGTTTAGGTTATGTATGTTGTCCTTGCCCCCCTCCCCCAAGTCCGAGTTTCAAATATGTCCATCCTTCGGGTGGTGTGCATTGCACTCTTTGTGTATGCATATACCCGTCCCCTCCCCCCTCCCCCCTGTCCAACATCCACCTGTACTTGCTGGTTTTGAAATTGAGTTATTGATTCAATTACCCTTTACTGAACATCTATTGTAAGTTAGGCACTTTGCATGGTGCTGTGGAGAATTCAGAGACAAATCAGACATGACCCTTCCCTCAAAGAGCTTACAGTCTAGCAGAGATGATAAGAAATGAATAATAATTCTAAAAGGTGGAAAGTAGTATCTATACCATAAAAGAGGGACAGATAGATATTTCTGAAAAAAATTAGGAATATTTATTAATGTCCTTAAAATTTTTATAACCCTTGACCCTTAGATATATTCAAATATATCTAACCTAGGGATCCTCAAACCCCTAAAAAATCCACACATGGATTTCAGGCAAATTCCCTTAAAGTATATGCAAAAGTGTGGTTATATGTTTGATTGCATTATTCTTGGGAGAGGCCCTTAATTTTGTCTAATTTTTAAATAAAAACATTGTTTAATTCACTACAATACTCCCACTTCTAGAAATCTATCTTAAGGAAATAATCAGACGTGTAGACGAAGATTTATTATTAAGGATGTTTATCACAGCATTTTATATTATAGTATAAAACTGGAAACAACCCAAATATCAAATAACTGAGAATTAGTTAATTACAGTACGTCTTCACAATGGAATTTATGTTCTGTTTCAAAGAGACCTCAAATAATTAACGACATGGAAATATGCTCATGATAAAATGTTAAGTAAAAAAAACTGTATCCATGGTATGTTTTCAATTATGTTAAAAAATTATCAAAAAGGCTAAAGAAATAACACAAGAAAATATTGACAATGATTATCTCTATGGGTTGTGGAATTAAGAGTGATTTTTTTTTCTTTAGCCTTTTCCATATTTCTCAACTTCTCTACAATGAGCATGGATCACTTCACAAATGAGAAAAAAATTAAAGTTATGTGAGAACTAGTGCAGATAAAGTGTCATGGCAGTTCTACAGTGAGATCCCTTTTACTTGGGAAATCATGGAGGCCTCTTAGAGGATGTGGCTTTTGAACATATCTTTGAATCATGGCCATCGTCTTGACCTTCTGAGGGAGCTGAGAGAGGGCAAATAAGGGGGCGTAGTTGAAGATACCAAGAGTTGGAGGAGAGAGCTCTATGTAGAGTTAAGATGTGGTGTTGGCCTAATCACTCTTCCCAGAAGTCCTGGGACAGGGAGGGCTGGCCCACTTTTAGGCAAACAGCAGTTTTGGAGTGTGGGCTGACACCCAGAGCCTCTTAAGACTCCTGAGATGTGGCCTATGCTGTCCAGAGACCCTTCCTATTCTGCGATAAAGAGTTCAACAGGGGGTTACACTGGATAAGTTATGAAGGGTAGGAGTAATAAAAAAAATTGACAGGTGGACTCCTTTGGAGGGATTAGCCAAAAATTCTGAGAGTGGGATTGTAAGACTTAGGGAAGAATAGTGAAAATGCAAAAAAGTATATAGCACTTTGTGACTTAAATTGTTTTGAAGCCAGATGTCTTAGTGTGAAGCTGTATTTTTTAATCCCTTACATACCCAGAGGAAAACAAAAGCTAGTAACAGATTGATTAATGCCATATGGTATAAGATTACACTGCATAATGTTATTAGTACAATTTGCTATTCTACATTAGCTTTAATAAGACAATAACTTTTAAGGAACTCATCATGCATTTTGACTCATTAATTTATTTGGGAAATAACATTTCAGAAATTAACTCAAAATAAAAAAAATGTACTATTTATATAAAGTAACTATTTTCATAAAAGAGGAAAAATACTAGAAATCCACTTGCACTAGAACTCAAAGGTGCTTAAATATATTAAATAAAAGAAACATTATTGTCATGAAAATTATTAATTTACAGGTTTAATTGTTATATGACACAATAAATTCAGATTAGGAAAAAAACACAAAACCAGTATGTGTAGATTGATTGCATTTTGTTAAAACTATATCTGTACAATATTGGGTCACAGTCTTAAGAATAGTGGATGCTGTAAGGTTAGGAGGGGTCCATTTCTTTATGTGATCTCCCAACTACGAAGGGACTAGAAGCCTAGGAGCTACATTTCCTATAAGCTCTTGCCAGCAGGCTGCCAGGATAGAGTCCACTGACAAGAGGCCCCTTTGCAAGATTTGGAAGGTAGAAGGAAAGCAGAAGCCATTATAATAGCAACAGGTAAGTGTGTGGGCTTTGTCAGACAATAGATGTGAGTTTTTTCAGCAGTTTCCAGTCATTCTCTTGTAAATCACTTATTTCAGTGCTGTAGGTAGCTGAGACCACTGATGGCAGCTTCCTACAATTCCCGCAACTTTCTGATTTCCTAAAAATTAGGGGCAGCTTTCCTGACCTTCATTTCCCAAGCCCTTCCCATGGTTTTGTAAGTGTGAACTAAACTAAAATCCCAAACCCCACCTACTCCACCCCCCCAACTAAATAGACCCCCTGTTGGCCAAGGGGATCCCAGAAAAACCTTAAAACTGAGTTCCTGACCATCAAACGAATGGCAGTCCAACACATCTTGGACAATAAGATGCTAAATTATTAACAGCACCTAAAACCATGCAGAGTAAAGGTTAAATCCCCTGCAGGCCTTAACTTGCTTAACAGATCACTTGAGTCAGTATAGTGTGACTTGTCTCCGATTAACAGACTTCCATACCTTAACTTAAAACATTCTAACCCTTTAGACAAAGCTTTATTTCTTTAACCAAATACAAATCAAAGAATCTTTGAACCCACCTATAACCTGTAAGCGACCCCTCCCCTTCCACCTGGGCCTGACACTGTCCTATTTTCACATGCTCATCAGTGTGAGGTCCATGGTCAGGGTTGACGCTCACATTCCATTTTTTCTCTTTTCATATTCACCACACCTTTTTTTGGTCTTCTAGAAGGCAGAAACCTAAGGTTTTATTCTGAGTTCAGCAGAGTTGTTTAGTACTGGCCCAACTCCAAAGGTGGGAGTGAAGATGGCTTTGGTAGTTTCTAGAGGCTGAGAGCTGGCTCAGGGACATGTTTCAAAGTGGACCAGCCATTTATGGTGCCCTCAAAGTAGCTAGACTCAAAATATATTTCTTCTTACCCCACCACACAATCAAGTGAATTTTAAAATTCACCTAAAACCAAATTTGTCCTTGGAGATATAGGCTAAAGAATGAGTGAAATGTAGGCAGATGTTAGGTGAATTTATTTCAAGATAGTCACCTCATTAAGGATTCCCCTCACAAAGGAACTTTGCAATGTATTAAATAGCCAGAGACAAGGTCGGAAATGAGCTTGGACAGTGATAAAATGGGAACATGGAAATATATTGCCTTGTGACATTGCTTATATTCTTGCCTGGAATTCTGACATAGCTCTTATATAAGTATTTAATTCTTACTGTGCCTGTATTTTATGCACCTAAGGAAACTGTGAATTCCTTGAGGTTAGGGAACTCAGGTTTTTGCTTCTCTGAATCCTCCATGTTGCTGAGCACAGCGTAAGCTAGATGGCAAGCTCTGTAATAGTAGCTAATATCTCTGTCTTTTTACTGCAATATCTCTAGCACCTCATAGAATATCTGGCACATAGTAGAGACTCAATAAATATTGAATGAATGAATGAATGAATGTGGCATCAGATACCTCATAACATCTGTTGAATGAAAGAGTGAACTGATGAATAAATGTATGACAATGAATCAAGTTTTGATATCAGGTGCTGGTATGCTTGAAGAGCCTAGGGTTATGCATGCAATTGGAATACAGTTTACAAGAAGAAGGGCTACTAAAAGATGCCTATGTTTGCATCTTTAATTTACAGAAGGAGATGGCTTCTGCTGTCTTGCTTTTCAGTGCTTGCTGGTCTTACTCACCTGGTTATTAAAAATTGCTTCATTCATTTTCGATTCATTTCACTCTTTGGCTCAGCTTCTCTGTTCTGGGGTTTTGTTTCCCACTAATGGGGCTTGCTGTCTCTCGGCTCAATATGACACTACTCTGAAGACCTTAGAACGGTTTCCATGGTTACTTCTTCTGGAATTCTCCCTTTGGAAACCCGGTGTTCTTTCCTTACCTTTAACTTCCATCTCAGAAATTTAAATGCACACCTCAGGGTTCTCGAGAGTGTTAACACTCTTCCTAGAAACACTTCAAACCACAGAGGAGAGAAATCAAGGACTTCACATTCCTTTTCTTCTGTTATTTGTAGAATGGGGAAGATGATTTGATGCCGAAAGCCCTTGAAGGACAAAGAGATCCCGAGATTTCCCGCCAAAAAAGACTCCCCAGATTGACAAAACCATGGTCTCCTTATTCCAATTTGATTCATGACACAAATATATGCCTTGCCACCAACATCAAAGCCTTTTCTTTTTCTTTTCTTTTCCTTTTCTATCTTTTTCTCCTTTTTTAAAAAAAAAGAAATCCTCATGCTAAACTTATTACTGATGTGTCTTGCCTTGAAATGCCTTAAATGTGTTAGTGACTAAGAAGAAAATCAGAGAAGAGTAAGGCTAGTGGAAATTGGGAGAGAAAGGCGATTTTTTTTAGAGGAACTTCAAAAGCTGAACATATTTCTGAATTAAATTTGACTTTCTAAAATCTACCACCCTTTATCCTTCTGGGATTTTTTTATCTAAGGTCTAAACAATGAGAAACTTCTAGGGAGTCAAATTCCAGACTCATGTTGGGTACACCTGGGATACACCTGTGGCTCCCAATGGACTTCAAATAAATTTACGAGCTATGCAGTCAGTAATACAAAAACACCCTGGAGGAGCACCTCCTCTTTATGGTTCACCTCAACCTGTCTATCCAGTCTGGTCTCTATGCCCTCATTTCCCCCATACAACCCCTTATTCTTTCTTTAAACAGCTCCTAGCAAAGTCTCTTCCCAGCTTCCAGAGGCCCAGCTAGCAAAATTAGAAGCCATGCCTGGTTCTTTCCTGTGCAGCTCAGCGCACTACGCTGTTCTTCAGACCCCATGCTCCATGCGCTTATATCCCAGAGGTGTGCTTGGCTCTGGAAAGAGCATAAGGCAGCCAGGCCTTGTCACTGGACTTGGCTGCTTCTGCATAAACCTCAGGAGGTTCCATTGGATACCCTTGTGGGTTTTCCTGCCTTTACAGATCTTTACACTGTGATCAGTGCTCATTTGAGGCCTGTCCTGGTAGCACGGGCCCATCTCTAGGCCACCTGGGATCCCTTAGAGAGGCAGCAACAGCAGTCAGGTTGGGATCTGGTAGCACTTTGGTAGGCATTATAATGTAGTTGCTAAAAATGCAGGCTCTGAAGCCAGGCTACCTGGGTTCATGTTCTTGCTTCACCATTTACTACCTATGTAATCTTGGGAAAGTTGCTTAGCCTCTCTGTGTCTTTATTTTCTCATCTGTAAAAGGGGGATGATGATAATAATTGTGCCTGGCTGTTCTGAGTATCAAATGAGTTAATCACATAAAGCACTTAGAATAGTGTGTGGCACACAGTGAGAACCTCAAAAGTGTTGCTTATTATTATTATCCACATCAAGGCTTCTTTACTTAGTGGGATGAGTGCTCTTAAAGCAACTTAAATATTATAACTTCTCTGCTGTCCCCACCACGCATGGCCCAACTGAAGCTGGACCTCAGTTTCCCCAGGATAGTTAGGAAGGTTAAATGGGTTAATGGGCATGAAAACAGCTGAAAATGAATAATGTTACATTTTCCTTCTTGTTCTTTATGATCAAGTCTGGGTAATATTTGACATCTTTTTTCTCTCATATTTTTTTTCTTTCAATCTTTGATTCCCTTCCCCCTTCTCTGATATTCAATTCCTGATGTTCTCTTCTACTTAATCTCTTATAACTCTATTTTGCCAAATTATGCCATGCAAACAAAAAAACAAGGGCCCAAATAACACTTAAGGAACTTTGTTTAGCTTCCATCTCCCAGGCCCTCCTTTGGTAGGTGATAGAGTGGCTGAAGAGAGGAGCGCAGTAGGTCTTTTCTTTATGGGCCCAGGTAACTCCAGTTAGGCCAGGGGCAGTGAGGACCCAGTGTAGACTCTGTTTCCCTTCTGCTCACTGGCCACCCATCTGCTCAGCCTGGCTCGCTAACCAACACCTCAAGGGCTGCTATTGAGCCTCCCTGTGATCTACAGCTATTATAGCTATAATATTAATATTACAGCTTCCTGCTGTCCCTACTGTGCATGGCTACAACTGATACTGGTGCTTGGGAAGAACAGTCATTCTCTTCCTTCCCATATCAGTTAGCTTTTGCTGTGTAATAAGCTACCCCAAAACTTAGTGGCTTAAAACAACAAACTATTTACTTTCTTACAGAGTGGGCAATTTGGGCTGGGCTCAGCTGGGTGGTTCTACTGTTGTCTCAGCTGGACTCACTCACATGTCTGTAGTCAGCTTTCACTCAGATACATGGCTGTGCTTCTGTGGATTGATTGGCTGTATGTTGGGATGAAGGGGGCAACTGTATCGTATATTTCTCATCATCTATCAGGCTAGCCCATGCTTCTGCATATGGAGGTGGTAGCAGGACCTTCAGGAGCAATAATTGAAAGAAAGCTCCAACATATTTAATATACTTTTCAAGTTTCTGCTTCTGTCACAATTGCTATTGTTCCTTTGGGCAAAGCAAGTCACATGACCAAGCTCAGGGCCAGTATGGGAGGGTACTGTCCAAGGGCTGGATACAGAAAGGTATGAAAAAATTGAGGGCCATTACTGTAACAATCTACCATACCTCCTGAGAATGAAGGACATGGCAATTAATTCCGAAGTCCCTTTCACATATTTTTCCCATAGGGCCTAAGGCCCTCATGAAATAGGGATGTTTGGTGTGATGTCTCAGAATTCACAAATTGGCTATGAACATTGGTTCCTCAAAATAGCATGTTGGCCCTCTGTCAGATTGCCTTCAACTACAAGTATATACATCTTTAAGAAAATCCAGACTCTGAAAACAACTATAAGAGCACTGGCTCTTAACTCCTTTTTTTTGGAGATGGGAGGGTAGCCACAAACTCCTTTCAGAATATGATGAAATTTTAGTACCTGCTTCTCAGAGGAATTCACATTTATACATAGACATAGAATGTTGCATATAATTTCATGGGATTCAGAGATTCCCTGAAGTCAAACTCCAATTTAAGGAATTTTTTTCATCAGAGGGGAAATATATACTTTTATATAAGAATTCCTTTGAACCCAAAAGGATTTGCTATACGCTCGCTTATTTAAAGAAAATCTTATTGTTTCAAGTGATTCATAAATTATTAATACTACTGTCTCAAGTTTATCCAGAACATTTCCAAAAACATTACTTTGGTTAGTTTGCTCTTCAATGTAGGGAAAATTTAGTTTCCACCCAATTTTTTAGGAATTGCATTATTAAAGTCTAGATAGGCTCATTTAGATGTGCTCTTGTGTTTGTTGAGGCTGATTCTTACAGACATTGCATATATCATGATACTAATGCTAGAGAATGTGGCCAAGGCCAGTGAAAATATATGAGCCTTTAAGAATATTTTTGAGGCTGGGCACAGTGGCTCACACCTGTAATCCCAGCATCTTGGGAGGCAGAGGCAGGAGGATCACTTGAGGCCCAGAGTTTGAGACCAGCTTGAGCACTGTAGTGAGACCCTATCTTTACAAAAAATATAAAAATTAGCTGGTGTGGTGGCCCATGCCTATAGTTCCAGCAATTCAGGATGCTGAGGCAGGAGGATCACTTGAGCCCAGGAGTTTGAGGTTGCTGTGAACTATAATGACACCACTGCAGTCTAGCCCAGGCAACAGAATGAGACCCTCTCTCTCAAAAAAAAAAAAAAAAAATTTTGTGAGCAGATTTGCTATGGACTAAAATTATTCCTTCATAAGTATTTTTTCAAAAACTAAGTTCCAAAGTCTAAGGACTTTATCATATCATTGAAGGCTGTGCTACCCAACCCTAGGGCCAAGGACCAATACTGGTCCATGGCCTGTTAGGAACTGGGCCGCACAGTAGGAGGTGAGTGGCGGGCGGGTGGGCAAGCGAGAGAAGCTTCATCTGTATTTATAGCTCCTCCCCATTGCTCGCATCACCACATAAGCTTTCCCTTCTGTCAGATCATTAGTGGTATTAGATTCTCATAGGAGCACCAACCATACTGTAAACTGCACATGCAAGTGATCTAGGTTGTATGTTCCTTATGAGAACCTAATGCCTGATGATCTGAGGTAGAGCTGAGGCGGTGATGCTAGCACTGGGGAGCAGCTGCAAATACAGATTATCATTAGCAGAGAGGTTTCACTGCACAATAAATATAATGTGATTGAATTATCCTGAAACCACCCTCACCCCTGGTCTGTGGAAAAATTGTCTTCCATGAAACCAGTCCCTGGTGCCAAAAATGTTGGGGACTGCTGATTTAAAAGGTGCTTTTGATTACAAGTAATAGATGACCCAATTGAAATGGGTTTAAGCAATTAGATAGGCAGGCTCTAGGACAGAGTATGTGACTCAATGAGATGGTGGCTCTAGTTCTACTTCTCTAATCTCTTGGATTCCCTCATGGTTTCAAGAGGATTGTGGTGATTCTGGGTGTTACAGAACGTAACAACGTCCAGAGGGAGAAGAAAAAAAGAACTTTTTCATAAGCAAGGGAAACTTTCCTAGAGACCTTCATCAGACATTCCCTAGGTATCATTGGCCAGAATTGCCTAAGGTGACAATATCTAAACTTGTCTCTTGCAAGGGAAAGGCTAGCACCCTGATTGGTTTTGACCGAAAAGAATTTCCTCCCTGGTTCTGGGGGAAGGCTTGGCCTCCCCTGAAGGATATGGCTTCTCCTGAAAAGGTAAACAAGAATCAGTGTGTTCTTGGAGAAAAGAAGGGGCTAGAACGGCAATCCACAATGTCTGTCACAGTGCTCTTTGACTGGATACTCATTTTGAATGGGGAACCCGATCTTTTATCAAGCAAGAGAGAAGGAAAAGCTTTTGCTAACACAGTAATGGGAGAAGTGACTTCTGAAATATCACGAAGGCTAACTCCTGAACAATTGAGAAAGAAGTTGATAGTCAACATGAAGGCGGAAACGAAGAATAACATCTCAAAGGTGAGGGAGTTGAGCAAAAGACAGTGTGGGCAAGGGGCGGTAATATAGGTTGGTGGAGTGAATGGGGTGCGGAAAAGAGAATAAGAAATGAGGCATAAGGATTAAGTAAGATCATGATTACAGAGGAGGAGAATGGCAAGTGCCCCACATGTTGTACTCAGTAAAATGGCAGAAGAGAGACTGAAGGGAAGTGGGATGGGGGTGGGGCGAGAGAGTGGAGCCAACATATTGAGCTGCTTCTCTGTGCCTGGCATGGGCTGGCTACTTGGAACCGATGCTGTGATGTCCTGCTCATAGCCCCTATTCCTTTCAGGATGCCCTAGCCCACTTCCAACTGCTGGTGTTGGGGTGTCTATGTGCCTGAGGGCTCATTCCTTCCACTTTGCACCTGCACAATTGTGTGAGGTGGGAGAATTAGCAGCCTCCTGTTGTAGCCCTCAACCAGTGACTCCTAGGAATTGGGATATAAATACCTAAGTTCTCTCAACTCTTGTTTGGGATAATTCTAAGCTGGGGGTTTGATGCTGTTTCCCAAAATTTTCCTGCAGGATAAAATCAGTTGCACACTGTGGCAGCCAGCTAGCTCAACAATGCCCATTTTCTTGGCTGGCCTCCCTTCCCTCTTTTTCTTCTTTCACTTCCCTCCCGGTGTGTTCTGTACCTCCCAAATAAACTAGTTGCACCTGGAGCCTGCTCTCATGGTCTGCTTTATACACAGTTTTATCCAGTTCCCACAGTAACCCTAAGGGTAGTAGGTATTATTGGCTTCAATAGATTAATAAAGTAGCAGAGTCAGGCAGGTCAAGTGACCTTCTCAAGCTTATTCAGCTAGTAAATGGCAGGGCTGAGATTGAAATCTGGGTCTGTCTGGCAAAAGCCCATGCTCTTTTACTAATAACAATTTGTATCTTGGTGATATTGAATGAGACAATAGCACAAAGACTGGAGAGCCTGGATGAAGCCAAGAACTGTGGGGCTGCTGTGTCACATGTCCACAACCTGTCCTAGGCAGCAGCTGGTAGCTTTAGGATTTCTATCTATCCCAATTTCAAATTAGTTGAAACAATGAATTGATATGAGAACTCAAGGTCTGACTGACCATTGCCTAGAGTTCTGACTACATGGAAGAACTTTCCAGGCAAGAACTTTAACAAGTGATATAATATTAATATATATTGTACATGGCTGAGCTATTGAGACAGTATAATGGATGAGTTATGAGATGGATTTTAGTCAGATAGACCTGATCAGAGTCTTATTCCACCACTTTCTAAGTTTCCAGCATGCTGGCAGCTTTCCGCCTCAAGAGGCTGTTTCTCTCCTGAGGGTATTCTTTGACACCACTGGAGCCTACTCAGCCATGGATAGGTACAACTTGGAATCACTCGGTGAGTTAACACCCCTGGGAGAACTCTCAACCAATGAGGAGTAGGAATCAGTGGATAAATGCTGCATCCTCTCCATCCTCCAGTGGGATGATTCCAAGTCATGTTCCATATGGTTTCTCAAAGGATCCCCAGCAGAATTGAGCCTCAGTTGCCCAGAGCTGTAACCCACTCATTTATTGGTTTTTGTCCCATCCCTGTGTCAATATTTCCAAGTTGCTTAAGCCTATGAAATTTTAAACAAGCCTTCATGGTTGTCATGAGGATTAAAAGAGCTCCTATGTATAGGGTGGTCTGTACATAATAAGCATTCGAGTAAGAACATGGCTGTTGCCACTTTGTTGATCTCTTTTCAGCCTTTAAGCTCCATCTCTGCAGTCCCAGTTTCTCCACTAGGTGGCAGAATATTAACATTCATCATGCATGGAAGGCATGTCTCTTAGAGTAAGTAAAATAAGTAAATTAGAGACCCTAAGGGACTATGGCTAGCGTGACATGAGAAGGGCAAGCCTATGATTAAAAACCAACCCAAATAAAGAAAGTGGTGCCCTGAAATTCCAGCCTCTTTCAGATCGGTGTCTGATTCAAGGCTTTGAAAGGTAGAGACTGTTGGATGAATTCCCAAAGCAACATGGGGAACCTGTATGAGAGAAGCAGGTGGAGTCTCTTGACAAGAAATTACTGGGTGCTATTTTCCCATGCCTGGGGTAATCCTACGTCATGGGAGATGGTGAAGGAATGGCAAAGAAGCCAGGGAAAACCCAAACAATCACCCAAGCCAAGTAGAACTTGGTAGGGGTTAGTGTGATCCTGTAGTCAACTTGGGACAAAATCCTTCAGGATTATTTGGTATTCCTTTTAGTAAGATGGTTGTATCATTGGAAAAATCATACCAGCTGAGGAGTCACCAACTCCCTGGTTAAAGGATGGGAAGGATAAGCATTTATCCACTGGCTTCTACCCCTGATTGGTTGAAGGTTCACCCTGGGGGTATTAACTTCACCATACACGCAAGGAGTTAAGATGCAGACATTTCAGATAGGAAGCCGTTGGCATGTTAGAAACTGTCTACCATGCTTGCTGATGAACTCAGGAGGGCAGATGAACTATGATGTGTGTGTGTGGGGCTGGGCATCAGCAATGACTGCTACAGCTGAGCTTCTCAGGCTTTAGGGTATATACAAATCACCTGGAGATCTTGTGAGACTGGATTCTGATTCTGTAGGTCTTGGGTGGTAACTGAGGGTCTGCCTTTTTAACAATCTGCCAGATAATGTTGGTGCTGTTGGTCCATGGACCACATTTTGAGAAACAAGGGCTACACTGTTCTTTAAACCAGTCCTGCTATTTCTTTTATCATCCCACATCATTATTAACCCAAAAAACACTGGAGGCACCAGGGGCCCTGAGCTTTGGTCTTCCCCTCTCTGGACCTCTTTTTCTTCATCATCAAAATGGGGTTTGAATTAGGTGAGCTATTGCTAACTGTGGGGGTGGATGGGAAGAGGATAGGAGAAGGGTTTTTTTTAAAATGGCACTTCAATATTTAGAAAGCATTGAGATTTTTAAAAATAAAACTACAAAAACGTAAATTATGAACAAATATTCTGAGCTGGCCAAGATCCACAGAGGGCAGCCACAGTTCCTAAAAGGGTTACATTTCCTGAGAGTAGTTTCCTGAGGGGTGGCCTAGAGACTTTAATTTTTACATAAAGGCAGGTAGTGGTTCTAAAAGATTGAGAAAGACTGTATTTGATGATTTGTAAGACCTCATCTAGGTCTAATAGCTTTCCGCCACATTTTATATAAATCTATTTATATAATTGCTAACTTATGTCTCCAAGCTTCTACTGGCCTAGAAGCTTCTCTAGCCAGGAATTCATCTCTATCTTTATCATCCATTGTAGTTCCAGTCACATAGTAGATGCTTAGTGTAATAAATCCTTGAATGTGTGAATGAGTCTATGGGTTTTTTCTAGCTCTAAAAAAATTGTGATACCATGAGGTTGAGTTACACTTTGGCTTTTTGGAGACCATTGATAGGTAGGTCAAAAATATCTCGAAACACACTTTCCAAAAAGCCAGAGTATAACTCAACCTATATGGTACTAACCCCTTTGAAGTTTTATTGTAACAGAATTCTAGCCACATATAACTCTATGACCAGTATTTAATAGCTCTATTAATTAACACATTTACTGCCATGTGAGTTGTATTTAACTCAGGCTAGTTTTGAGTCTGGGCCTCGTGAAGCAAAACCCTGCAGTTGGTTCGTGGAAATCTTGTTCATGTTCTTATTGTTACAATTAATATTGACAATTTAATTCTAAAAACGTGGATGGTATTCCATATACCACACACAGAAAATAATAAAAAATAACAAATTAGAAAGGATCATTTTGTTTTAATAAAACACCATGACCCCAGGGAAAAAATTTTTTTATAGTGTGGCAGTCAATGTGTTAATGAGAGCTGCTTCAGGGAAAATACCATTTAGTGACATCAAAATGATGGTCCTTTGGCAGAAGAAATGGTTGAAAATGGTGCTTTGGAGTAAGAAACATCTGCCTTGGTTTGCCATGGAAGAGGAGTCTGTAGAGTACATTTGGATGGGCTTTGCCTGATTGAGCTTGCCAGGGAGAGGCGGAGGCACCACTAATTACATGTCTTGCATTATGGGTTGGAAATAGATACACAGAGCAAATGCTCTGGCCCACAAAGCCCCAAAATGCAATAAAAGCAACATAGACTTTAAGTTCATTTTCAAAATTCCCAGCATTGCAGAGCAGAGCCAGCCATACGATTTTTCCTCTTTTTTTCACATGGCACTTAAGATGCAAAAGAATGGACCAACTGAGGATCTGGAAATCTACTTGCAAATTCAGAAAAAACACAGTGGCAAAAAATATATAGAAAGCGACAATGTTAACGTGTAATTTTTACTGGGGGTATTAATTAGTAACTCCCTTGGGCCTTTGGTGTCCTTGAAACAGGTCAGCATCATTGCCTGACTTTATGCAAACTTGATTGTATTCAGTTTAACTTTGTTCTTCTTCAGGTAAGTCTTAGTTATATAACATCCAAAGGGACCTCCCTAAAGGGTGGAAAGTGGTAGAAGCAGCAGGCACAATGAGAAGCCCAAATGGGCAATGAGTGGGATATTTATCCCAGTAGCCCTGGTCCAAGGTTCAAAAGATGAATTCTGTAGTTAAAAAATGGGGAAGCCAGCTTAGCAGCAGCCCATTAAGGGAAAATCTAGTAGAATTTGGGAAAGCTCAAGAAAAATCAGTAATAGAATGCAGGTGCCCAATGGCTAAATATATGTGGCAAAAATAGTTGGACTACATTTCCCGGCCTCCCTTGCAGTCAGGTGTGGCCATGTGACTGAGTTCTAGCCAACAGAATGTGAGCAGAAGTAAGGTGCTCTATTTGCAGGTCTCATCCATTAATATTGCTCACAGATGATCCTTTAACTTCTTCCCCCTTCTAGCTTGACACAAATAAAAAGAGTGACTTTGAAAGCTACGTGTCGAATGTAGCAGAGCCACAAGATGGAAGAGGCCTGGGTTGCTGAATCATTGCTTGGAGGAGAGCTGCTTGCCAATCAAGACTTTATGTGAGTGAGAAATAAATTTTTTTGTGTGTAAAGGTGTTGATATGTTGAGGTTCATCTGTTGTGACAGCTTTCATTACTTTAATTAAATATATAGTCATTGGCTGTATTAATAGAGAGGTTGTAGGAAGAACAAAGGAGGGTGCAGTTTTGCTGTTCTGTTCTGGACATTACCCTGTAGGAGGAACTTTGTTAAACATAAAATGAAAGACAAGAGTGATGAGGAGGTGGGAAATGATACACTGGGGAGGGTAAAAGCAAGGGGGTTCAGCCTAAAGAAGAGAAAACTTTGGGGTGGAGTAAGGACATACAATACTGTCTTTAAAGTTTTCAAAGTATGTCACAAGGAAGAAGGTTTAGATTTATACTATAGAGATCCAGAGAGCAGAGCTAGGAGCAAGATTTGGGCTCAATATAAAGAACTTTCTAATAATTAGCACTTCCCCAAAGTGGATTGGCTTTCCTTAAAGCATTCTCCATCTTTGGTGGAGGCTGTTAATTGACCACTTTGCATCCCTTCCCCCCTTCTTCTCTGACTATAGAACCCCAATTTTGTTGAAGTATTGTCCCCATGTGATTATTGGAGAGAGAACTCCATTCCCAGCTCCAGGATGGGTAACAATTAGTTCAAGCCATTCAGCACATAGCATTCTCTGAGTGGCTGTTACTGATTCAGAGGTTGGTACCTACCCCAAGCTGGCCCAATCAGACTTAAAGGAAGATCTTGTATTTCATGACTGGAGGAGAGGCTTTCCTTCTCTCCTGCTGGACATGCATCAGAACTCATTAGTCCTGAATTTTACTGGCAGCCATCTTGTGTCCACGAGGGAAACCAGCCTTAGGATGAAACCAGCACTGAGGATCACAGAGCAGAGAGATGGAAAGAACCTGTCCATTAAGCTGGTGATCATCTTGGGTCTGAAGGCTCCTCTACCTCTGGATTTCACTTTGAGTTGGGGTTTCCATTATGTCTATCTTCAAACATCCTAACTGATACACTGATCCTGAGGATGTTTGGGAATACAGGTTGAACACTGCCTTGTTGTCAGAGCTGCCAGAGGTGAATTCTACCCTGGGAAGTAGTTGGACCTCTCAGGGTACATCTGACCCTGCGAGTTATAAACTCTGGTAAAGGAGGCACAAAATTCTATATTTATCTCAGCATTCGAGTCTTCCCTACTATCTTAGATTCACGATCTAATAGCAGTTGAGGTTGGCACCACTCAATTTCCTCCTTTCATTGACTGCCTGTCCAGATAATCAAGCAGTTATTTATTTTTTCCTTTTGTTGACAGTTTGATCTCTCTCCTAGCTTTCAGCAATTATTTTCCTCACTTGCCTTACTTACAGATTGTCCTCACCTACGCATTTTTGTGGCATTTCTACTTGTTAACCATTTCTAGAATTGAGCTGCAACATCCGATTAGCAACCTGTAATGTTTTTCTGATAGGGGAAGGGCAAAGTTGGCAGAGAAAGCACTGGATCCTTTATCCCATTGTCCCAGACACCTGCTTCTGTTACAAGATATGTGACCTTGAAAAATCATTGAACTTGTCTCACATTGAGACTTGTTTTGCAAAGCGATTAGTATGAGAGAATACATGAAAATCTCAGGGTCAGTTATAATGCAGCAGTGAATTAAAAGCCACACAGCTAGAGAAACACAACTGGAGGGAAGGTAGGAAAGTATGAAGGCAGGAAATCCACAACCTTGCCTGGGAAGTCGGGCGGTGACAGCTAGGAGTTAGGATTGGATGTATGCAGACTGCCATCAGCTGATGGGAACCACACAGTTACCCTCCTCTTTTTCAGTTGGCTTTATACTTTTGGTTCACCCTCAAATGAAGAGAATCCAAACAGTGGATTTTCAGTGACCCTGCTTCAACATTTTATCCACTCATCATACCTCATGAGCACAAGACCAATTGGACACCCCACAGCAATCTTTTCTATTGTTCAATTTAACTTTTCAATTAGAAATTCTTTCACAACACCTCTGATTAGCCATTTATGTTTGGGACAGAACTACATTAGGGACTCCACCTCTATCTCCCAAGGTGTACTGGGGACCAGATTTGGCAACCTGTAACACTGGGCCTCAGTTTTCTCCACTGTAATATGAAATGGCTTGACTGAAGCTGCCTGAGTTCAGTCTCGAGTCCCAGCCTACTGTGGTGTTGGAAGATGATCTTGTGACTCCTGATCATCTGCTTAGACTCTGGATGGAGTTAGCTCAGTCTTCTCTGTCTTCTGTTTTGGATAATGAGCCGTCCAGCAGATTTTTTGTACACCGAGTACATGGTTTCAACAACTCAACCACAAATGGGGCCTCCATCATGAGCTCCCAGGAGTCTAGGCCTCTCTTCATCTGTCCAGCTTCCCTTTGTCCTCTCACTGTTCTTTCTCTTAGCTGCCTCATAGATACTTCTGCCCTTTCCCTAGGCAAGGGAAGAACACTTCTGCCTGGAGTTTTTCTCTTGTTGAAAACCTTCTCCCTCTCCCTTCACTGGGGTGGAGCTTGTTGTCATGGTAACCTACAGTCAAAGGCTCTGAGGTCGACACTGAATCCAGCCAAATGGACTCACATACATGCCTGCAGAAGGTCAAGACAGAGTATTTTTCCAAACCTGATGATTTGCTAACAGGAAAATGTATTTAGCTGCTCTGATAACTTTTCACAAATTTTCCCCTTTTTTCTTAGGGATCACTTGACAAAATAAGAGAGGACTGAGGCCTCTTGGGTTCAATTTGCTAATCTTTTCTAATGTTTTTACAGATAGATGCATTCAGTTTAAGCCATTTTTTGACTTTGAAAAAAATTATCTTCTCTTCCAAAACATATTCTTTGAGTGCTTGAACTTGAGCCAAGAGGAAAAAAATAAAGGCTAGGAAGATATGCTTAAATAACTAATAACATTCAGATGATAACAATCAAATATTATTTGATCATATTCAAATAAATATTCCGAGCAGTATCCTCTCCTAGCACACTTATACACACATACCTACACACGCACACCCCTTAACTATCTTCCTATATAATCAGATGAAACTTAGCTTAGCATTTTCCAAACTCTGAGTAATGACCCCCTCAGAGTTTGGAAAATGCTAGGCTAAGTCTGCCTTTTGATTACTCCACAGAGGTCCAAGGCCAAGTAGAGAAGCAATTGGTAAAGGACAATATGGTACCATGGGGAGGTGGAGGGTTATTGAATGCCTGAGCCAGGCAAATTCTTTTCAAGTGGAGCCTACAATAACTCAAAATCAAGACATTTGTAGTGTAGGAATTTTCGCACTTTAGGTACCGCCATGAAACATTAAGAGCACCCAGGGCCCCCAGCATGTGCGCAAGCTCTTCATCATAGGCTTGGAATAAAAGGCATGTCGCCAACTGAGACAAAGCAGGAAGGATCCATGCACACAAGAGACTGGCTGGGCTGTCAGGCTATATTTGTGTCTGCCTGAGCTGCTCTGAAAAGATCCTCCTTTCCTGAAACACTAAGACCCCCAGACAATAAAGGGATGGAGTGGTGACGCTCCCTGTGCTAAGCAACAGATTGGAGATGTGGGAGTGGGAGTGGGAGATTTCATCTTGGCTCTGTTACTGATAACCACCATTGAACCCAACCCTGAGGGCCTCAGCTTCCTTGGCTACTGGGGTGTTGTAATGAAGAGTCTGGGCCATACCATGCAGATGGTCTAAGACACTAAGTCAGCACTGCAACACCCCCACCACCAGTCCAGGGCACCAGCATCTCTCACTCGGGTTTTAATAGTAGTTAAGGATGTCCACTTTCACCACTTTTATTCAACACAGTACTGGAAGTCCTGGTCAGAGCAATTAGGCAATAGAAAGAAATAAAGGGCATTCAAATTGGAAAGGAAGAAAAACTGTCATTGTTCGCAGACAACATGATCTTATATTTAGAAAAACCTAAAGACTCTACTAAAAAACTGTTAGAACTGATAAATGAATTTAGTAAAATTGCAGGATAAAAAATCAACATACAAAATCAGTAGCATTTCTATATATCAATAGTGAACAATCTGAAATGAAATCAGGAAAGGGTCCTATTGAAAATAGCTACAAAAATACCTAGGAATAAACTTTTTTTTTTTTTTTTGAGACAGAGTCTCACTGTGTTGCCCAGGCTAGAGCCGTGGCGTCATCCTAGCTCACAGCAACCTCAAACTCCTGGGCTCAAGCAATCCTTCTGCCTCAGCCTCCCGAGTAGCTGGGACTACAGGCATGTGCCACCATGCCCGGCTAATTTTTTCTATATGTTTTTAGTTGTCCGATTAATTTCTTTCCATTTTTAGTAGAGACGGGGTCTCGCTCTTGCTCAGGGTGGTTTTGAACTCTTGAGCTCAAACAATCCGCCCTCCTCGGCCTCCCAGAGTGCTAGGATTACAGGCGTGAGCCACCGCGCCCGGCCACCTAGGAATAAACTTAATCAGAGAGATGAAAGATCTCTACAATGAAAACAAAACACTGGTGAAAGAATTAAGCAGGGCACACATACACAAAATGGGAAGATATTCCATGTTCATGGATTAGAAGAATTAATGTTATTAAAAATGTCCATACTATCCAAAGTGATCTGCAGATTCAATGCAATCCCTATCAAAATTCCAATAACATTTTTCATAGAAATAGAAAAAAACAATCCTAAAATCCATATGGAACCATGAAAGACCCTAAATAGCCATAGCAATCCGGAGTAAAATGAGCACAGCTGATGGCATCACACTACCTGACTGCAAAATATGCTACGATGTAATAGTAGCCAAAACAGCATGGTACGGACACAAAAAGAGACACATAGGCCGATGGAACACAATAGAGAACCCAGAAATAAATTCATGCATTTATAGTCAACTGATTTTTGACAAAGGTACTAAGACCATACATTGGGGAAAGAACAGCTTCTTCAATAAATGGTGCCAGGAAAACTTGATATCCATATGTAGAAGAATGAAACTAGATTTCTCTCTCTTGCCATATATAAAAATTAATTCAAAATAGATGAATGACTTCAATGTAAGACCCAAACCTATGAAACTACTGGGATAAACATAGGGGAAATGTTTCAGGACATTGGTCTGGGCACATATTTTTTGGATAAGACCTTAAAAGCACAGGCAACAGAAGGGAAAATAGACAAATGAGATTATATCCAACTGAAAAGCTTATGTGCAGCAAAAAAAACAAAACAAAAACAAAAACAATCAACAGAGTGAAGAAACAACCTAGAGAATGAAAGAAAATATTTGCAAACTATCCACTTGATAAGGAATTAATACCTAGAATATATAAGGTACTCAAACAACAGCAAAAATCCAAATAATTTGATTAAAAAATGGACAAATGATCTGAATAGACATTTCTCAAAAGAAGACATACAGATGGTCAACAGTTGTATTAAAAATGCTCAACATCACTAACCATCAGGGAAATGCAAATCAAAATCGCAATGAAATATCTTCTCACCCTAGTTAGAATGGCTATTATAAAAAAGACAAAAAAAACAACAGATACCGGTGAGGATGTAGAGAAAGGGGAACCTTTATATGCTGTTGGTGGGAATATAAATTAGTACAGCAATTATGGAAAACAGTATGGAGTTGCCTCAAAAAACTAAAAATAGAACTACCATATGATCTAACAATCTCACCACTGGGTCTATATCAAAAGAAAGGAAATCAGTATGTCAAAGAGATGTCTGCACCCCTATGTTTATTACAGCACTATTCATAATAGCCAAGATTTGAAATCAACCTAAATGTCCATCAACAGATAAATGAATAAAGAAAATGTAGCATATATATATATATACAATGGAATATTATTCAGGCATAAAAAGAATGAAATTCTGTTATTTGTGGCAACATGGGTGAGCCTGGAGGACATTATGTTAAGTGAAATAAGCCAGGCACAGAAAGACAAATACCACATGTTCTCAGTAATATGTGGGAGTTTAAAAAGTTGATCCCATAGAAATAGAAAGTAGAATAGTGGTTACTAGAGGCTGGGAAGGGTAAGGGGAGGGAGCATAGAGAGAAGTTGGTTAATGGTATAAAATTGCAATTAGAAAGTAGGAATAAATTCTAATTTTCTATAGCACAGTAGGGTGATGATAGTTAACAATAATTTATTGTATATTTCAAAATAGCTAGAAGAGAGAATTTCTAATGTTCCCAACACAAAGAAATGACAAATGCTTGAGTTGAAGGATATGCCAATTACTCCGGTTTGATCATCACTCATTGTATACATGTACTGAAATATCACATATACCCAATAAATATGTATAATTATGTATCAACTTAAAATAAAAAAAATAGAGCCAAGCATGGTGGCGCATGCCTGTAGTCCCAGCTACTCAGGAGGCTGAGGCAGGAGGATCGCTTGAGCCTAGGGGTTTGAAGCTGCAGTGAGCTATGATTATGCCACTGCACTCAAGCCTGGGCAACAGAGAAAGACCCTATCTCTAAAAATTGTTTTAAATAAATAAAAAATAAAAGTTAAAAATAAAATAAAATTGTAACTACTCTGTGTTAGTCAGCTAGTGTCAGAATTAGGCTGCATAGCAAACCAACCCCAAACTCAGTGGCTAACAACAAGCATTTATTTCCATACTCATGGGGTCATCTGAGGCTTGACTGCTCTAGGATGGGCTTAGCTTAGGCTTAGCTCTGCTTTAGGCTGTGGGTTTGTGTTGAGGCCCAGAATGAAGGGACAGCAGGTACCCAGGGCATGTTCTTCTCATGGTATATAGAGCATAAGAGCCAAGCCAAACAATATAAGCAATGTTGGTCAAAGGAAATCACATGACCAACCTGAACATTAATGAATCAGAGAACTATACTCTGCCTGCATTGGAAGAAGGAAGGGAAAGAATATTTGCTGAATAATCACCCAAATTATTTCTCTCTCTCTCTCCTTCCCTCCCTCCCTCTCTCTCTTTCTCTCTCTCTCTCTCTCTCTCCCTCTCTCTCTCTCTCTCTCTCTCTCTCTCTCTCTCTCTCTCTCTCTCTCTCTCTCTCTCTCTCTCTCTCTCTCTCCCTCTCTCTCTCTCTCTCTCTCTCTCTCTCACACACACACACACACACACACACACACACACACACACCTCCCACCCATCTCCCTATCTCTGTCTCCCATGCTTTGCCTTTCTCCTTAGGGCTTATCACCACCCTACATATGCCATATTGTACTTATCTGTCTTATTTATTGTCTGTCTCATTGGTTAATGAGGACTCTTCATTTTAAAACAGAGCAGGGAATCTTTGTTTTGTTTACTGCTGTATCATCAGTACCTTGAACAGTGCCTGGAACCTAGTAGGTGCTGAATTAATATTTGTTGAATGACAAAATAAAGAAATCATTATATTACCATTGAGGACTCATTAAAGGAAGCTCAGAAATGAGTTATAGGATTTTGCAGCCTTCTGAATAGGAATATAATCTCTGCAAAAGCCTGGTCTTCTCATCATATCTACCATATTACTATAGTAAACTAAAAATAAAATCCTAAGCCCCCTGATGACTGAACAGACCCTGTCTTGGCCAAGGGGACCCCAGAAAAACCTTAAAACTGAGTTCCTGGCCACAATGGAAAGAGAGGTTGGATATGCCTCCTTATACCTCCTCCCCTTTGGAGTTTAGATACTACAACTGACAAGCATTAATGTTAAATTAGAGATCATAAGACTGACCAAAAAAAAACTCTTTCTGGCAGTGAGATACTAAATTACAAACAGAACCTAAGGCCATACAAGGCAAAGGTTAAGTCATGCCAACAGGCCATCAATTTACCTAACAGATCACTTGAATCAGTATATTGTGGCTTGTCTCTGATTAAGACTTCCTTACCTTAAAACATTCCTTTCTACTGATTCCAAGCTTTTAGACAAAGCTTTATTTCTTTAATCAATTATAAATCAAAGAATCTCTGAACCCACCTATGACCTATAAGCCCCAACTTGGAGATGTTCCACCTTTTCAGGCCAAACCAATATGTACCTTCCATGTATTGATTTATGATTTTATCTGCAATTCCTGTCTCCCTAAAATTTATGAAATCAAACTGTAACCTGACCACCTCAAGTGCATTTTCTTAGGACCTCTTGAGACCTCTTGAGACTGGGTCATGGTCACCCATATTGGCTCAGAATAAACCTCTTTAAATTATTTTACAGAGTTTTCTTTTTTTCTGTTAACACTACCACTACGTCCACCATCATTAACATCATTATTCTCATCATTAGTATCATCATCACTATTACCATTACCATCGTAACCTCCATCAACATCACCACCACCATCACCATCATCCCCTCACCATTTCTACCAGTACCACCATAATCACCACTACCACCACTATCACATCTCTACTGCATTGCCATCAGCAATGTCACCATTCCACTTCACCACCATCAGCACCACCAACACCATCACTGCAATCACCACCTCTACCACATCATCATCGCCACAGTCATTATCATCCCGTGTCTACCACAATCATCTTCATTACTCCTGCCTCCATCACCACCATCACTATTACTATTAACATTATCTCCATTAGATAGTGATGATTGATGGTAATGTTAATTGCACACAGCTCTCAATACACTAATTGCACTACAGGAAGCAGAAGAATGATCATTCTATCTCAGTGAGCTAGCTGCAATGAAAAACACCCTCAATCTGAGAAAATTATTTCCCTTAAGAGATCCAGAGTAAATCTATAGCAATCATACAATCAATATTTACTACTGCTTCAGAAATGCCACCCAATCTTTTGGAGATATGTAGAGATTGTCAAACCTCCAATTTCACCTCCTAAGTGGTATTGAAATTGTCTCCATCGCTTCTTCCCCTTATCCTTTTGGAGGGAAAAAAAAGTTATTTACTAAGTCATTTCTTCAACCACTTAAAGTCTATTACTTCTTATTGCATAATACTGGACCATGTGACTTCTTGATAAATCTTTTCTACCCTGAAACAAAATCTTTTCCTGAATTGCTCCTGTTTTTCCAGTTCTCTCTAAACACTGCCTGACAAAAATGTGTGGGTGCTGGAAGGCCCCCAAATACCAGGAATAAGGCTAAAGTTCATCAAATCTCTACTCCAGATCAATTCTCTCTGCTATAGTCTTTCTCTTACCTCAACTTGTTTTGGGTTTTGTTTTTTTTAACTTTCCTCTTTAAGGCTAGATTTCACTTTAATTTTTGCTGGCCTGTGACTCTAAAATGATTTGATAAAGCATCTACTTTATTTATTTATTTTTTCTGAAAGTATCAAATGAGTTGATTTGAAATATGGAAATATTCAAGATAGTCTACTAAAAGATCTTCCTCATAAAATAATTTGCCATTGGTTGGGGGAGGGTTTGTTGAGGATGATGTAAAGAGGGAGAATTTTATTTAATTCTTAAAAGCAATTTTTCTTTGAAGGGAGAAAATTGCCACTGTTTGGCTTTGGTCCCAAACCTGCTATTATGATGAAACACCAAGAATACAGCTTATACTGTACACCTGATGGCAACACATCTGATTTTGATTCTATCAAATACAAAGGAAAACTGTATTGCTGGGGAGGGAGGATGGTTGAAAGAGGAATGTTAGGGCTTCCTAAGAAGGAAGTCTTTTTTTTTTTTTTTTGTGGGAATGAGAGAATGTTCCATAAGTGGAGGGAGAAATAGATGAAAAGGCTTATACTGTTAAGAAGGTAATAAAGAGACGTTTGCACAAGGATGCCTAATTATGTGACAGGTCGAGTGCTGCTGTGGGCATCTGACACAACAAGAAGTTGGATATCTCCAGGGCTGAAGTCAAGGGACATAGCTGCCCTAGCTATCAACTCAAAACTAGCCAGGTTGTTACTATCATTCTCTTATTCCTCTAAATGATTCTTAGCTCTGATTGGCTTGGGGCTGGACTAGCCTGGAAAAACACCAGGCTGCACTCTGCCTAGGAGCAGTGTGAGCCATCTCCTCCCTGGGAACCCAAAAGCCATCCCTGGCTGAAACGAGTTCCAGGTGGTGGAAAACCTGAGCTGCAGCAACTCTGAAAATGAAGCTGGGAGAGCAGCTGGTCTGTGCCAAGGGAACCTCTGCTGAGCTGAGGGTTTTTGCTGTGGGAGACAGGACAGCCTCTTGGCAGGGAGGCTGGGATTTGAACTTGGGATGCGCTCCGTTGTTAAAAGATAATGGAAGCAGGCACTTCCTGTAAAGGGATTCAGTTTCAACTAAACGGTGTTCAGTTTACAGTTACTTTGGGCCCAAAGTGGGAATTTTTGTCTGTTTGGATTGTAACAGGGTCTCTGAGTAGAGATGTATAGACATTTGTAGAGGAGTGGGAAGGAGGGGGGCAGGGGAATAGAGTGGTGTCTTGTGAGTGAGTCTGCAGCCCTATCTACATACCCTGAAGTGGATCTGGGTTCCAACAGGTATTTGGTGCTTTATGAATCAGGTCCGAGAAGGGCACAATGTAAAACAGAGGTTAGAGAGTGTTGCCTGCCATGTTCCCCACGAAGTAGATTCTGATGGAGAAATTCGTGTTGCAGAGAGTTTATTAGGAATGCTCTCAGGATCAACACCTATGAAAGAAGAGAAAGTAGCTGGATTTGTGGGGGAGAATTTGAGCTACACACAGTTGCAGAAAAGGCCTCTGTTGATCCTGTGGAGAGCTCTGGAGCACCAGCCATTCATTAGATGAGGGCACCTCCTAGTAAAGGGGCATACCTCCGCTGAGGCAGATCTATCCACCAAGGGAAAATGCTTAGCTGCCAACACTCCAGGCAGCTGGGGGAATGAGTAGTTCAATTTTGAAGAGAGGATCAGGATACTAGTCACAGCTCTACTGCATTGAACTAGAAATAAAGCCAAAGAATTAGCTCTAGAAGGAAGCCATTGACAGATGACATAGTAATTTACTCAGTTTTAGTGCCATTCTAGTCCATCCAAAAAATATTTGAGTGCTTACTGGGGTCTAGGCATTGGAGATACACAGACAAATAAGACAAGATTCCTGCCTCTGAGAGACCCATGGTGTGGTGGAAAGACAGATATACAGAAATTAACCACCAACCGACAGGATTATAAAGACATTGAACAGGTAGAATGGAGTACAAAAGGGGCTGCCAGCTTAATTAATATGTGATATTCCAAGTTTTGTGTAGTGCTAGCTTACTGATCTTACATCACAAAATGAACACATTATACTTTAGAAAAACAACCATTTCCTGAAGTTTCCTCTTTCTCATTAATTATGGGGAAGGGGTTTTCTCCTGAGTGACAATACAATTATTGATAACAGATAATAAAATTATTTTCTGAAACACTTGGACTTCATTTTGGATAAATAAATGTTTGTTGACTGGAATTTAAAAGGGGAAGGGGGAAGGAAGGTGGGTGACAGTAAGGGAAGGAATACGACAAAATATGTTATAGCCACTTTTGCAGAGGTGGGGTTAGAACTCACATTTTCTATTCCCTGTCCAGAGTTCTTTTTTTCCCCCAGCACTGAATATATCCCCACCAAGCAGTTTTCCTTACATTAACTGATATTCCCTTTGCTGGAATATACTGTCTGTACTTCATTAGGTGAAACCTCTTGATCACCATAGACCTGATCTTTTCTGGGAGACCATCAGTCTTGCTCTGTTCCCTGACCACAAGAATGTACCCTTAGGGGCATTCTTGCTGTGATGTGCTACTGTTTCCGCTGGAGAGTAAGATTAGAGAGACAGGATGGATCCGTGCAAACTTATCAACAAGATCAAGGTAGATATTCAAGTATTTATCAGCTAGTGCATCATGGGAACCAACCAATCAGGCCAAAAACAACCAGTGTGGCCAAAGCCGTGCAAACAGTTTGAATACTAGCCTGTCTAGGATTACTAAAAAGAATTGCAAGTGCTTATCTCTTTAAAAATAATTTCTGCTTGTAAAGATCATTCTTGTTATTGTTATTACCATTGAACCAATTATTTTTATACTTTATTGAGCCATTAAATTGTGGCAATGCCAGAAATTAATCAGAGATGAATTCCTGGAACAAATATTAACATGTTTCAGCTGTGAGCAAGAAGGCTGGCCAAGATGCTAAAATTACTGATGGGGCTTCCAATGAGGCTTCAACAGCTGCGAATCTGAAGCCTGTGTTTCTTTATTTCCTTATTCCTTTGTTTCTATAAAACCAAACCAACAATGTTTCTTAATTATAATATACATTTCTCAAAACGACACTCCTATATGTTCACAAATAAGCTCATGTTTAGTCTTTTAAGAATGTTACAAATTTAGAGACACACAGGAAAGATGGAGAATAGTATAATATACCTGTGGTCTTGCCTTCCAAAATTAAAAATCCTAACATTTAGTCATTTTTTTTTCTTCAGATTTGAAGTAAAGGTGAAGTTTCCTCTTGCTAATCTCACACTTCTCCCTCCTTCCCTCCCTAGAAGCAAGCACCATTACGTTTCATATGTCTCTTTCCGGCGCAGTGGTTCTCAACCCCGGCTCTACATCAGGATCACCTGGGAATCTGTTAAAAATCCCTGGTGTCTGGGCCACATGCCAGACAAAATCAGAATCTCTAGAGGAAGGGAGAAACTCAAGCATCGGTTAGTTTTTTCCTAAATCAAAGTGGATTTTTATTCACTTTTTCTGTATGATTTTCACAGATTCCTAAGCATATTTTTGTGTATATTTTGCACCCTCATTTGCTATAGATATGGATATATAGTTTTCCTTATTGAGACTGGGGAGCGCTAGAGTGACAAGGGGAAGGACAGTAACTTACTCTCTTCACCCACATCAGTAGTTTTTTTTTTTTTTTTTGAGACAGAGTTTCACTGTGTTGCCCGGGCTAGAGTGCCGTGGCGTCAGCCTAGCTCACAGCAACCTCAAACTCCTGGGCTCAAGCGATCCTCCTGCCTCAGCCTCCTGAGTAGCTGGGACTACAGGCATGCGCCACCATGCCCGGCTAATTTTTTCTATATATTTTTAGTTGTCCAATTAATTTCTTTCTAATTTTAGTAGAGATGGGGTCTCGCTCTTGCTCAGGCTGGTTTCGAACTCCTAAGCTCAAACAATCCGCCCGCCTTGGCCTCCCAGAGAGCTAGGATCACAGGCGTGAGCCACCGCGCCCGGCCCACATCAGTAGTTTTTAGAGCTCCTCAGGTGATCCTGATGTGCAGCCAAGACGGAGAACCAACCACCGTCTAGCCCACGTTTGTATACCTTTAGCACATGGGCACCTATCTATGAACACTGCATTTTATTGCTTGTGTGTGTGTATTTTAGAAGACTATGCAAATGAGGTCATAGGGTAACATTCTGCACCTCGCTTTTTTACTCGCCAGTATGCTTTTAAAAAAATTTTACATTGAAATAATTTTAGACTTACGGAGAAGTTGCAAAAATAGTATAGGTTTTTCATATACCCTCAACCCAGGTTTCCCTACTGTTAACATCTTTCATAACCATAGTACAATATTGAAATCAGAAAATTAAAATTGATAAAATACTAGCAATTAATCTGTAGGCCTTACATGGATTTTATCAGTTTTCCCACTAATGTCTTTTTCTGCTTCAGGATCCAGTTCACGATCTCGTATTACATTTAGTTGCCATGTCTCCTCAGTCTCTTCCAATCTGTGACAGTTCCTCAGTTTTTCCTTGTCTTCTATTACCTTGCACTTTTGAAGAGTGTTGGTCAGTCATTTTGTAGAATGTCTTTCAATTTGGGTTTGTCTGATGTTTTCCTGTGATTATATTGAGATTATGCAATTTTGGCAAGAATGCCACAGAAATGATGTTGTGTCTGTCTCAGGCCACCATATCGGGGGTTCATAACGTCAATGTGTCTTATTACTAGTGATGTTAACCTTGATCGTTTGGTTAAGGTGGTGTCTGCAAGGTTTCTCTACTACTATAAAGTTGCTATTTTAAGCTTTGTAATTAAAAAGTATCTTGGGAGGAGAGGCTTTGAGACTATGTAAATATCTTGTTCCTCATCATACTTTTGCCCACTAATTTTAGCATCTTTATCAGTCAGCTAGGACTGCCATAACAAAATACCATAGACTGGGTGACTTAAACAACAGAAATTTATTTTCTCACAGTTCTGGGGGTTGGAAGTCCAACATCAAAGTGTCAGCACAATTGGTTTCTCTCGGGGTCTATTCCTGGCTTGCAGACCGCCACCTTCTCACTGCATTCTCCCATGGCCTTTTCTCTATATGTGTGCATCCCTGGTATCTCTTCCTCTTCTTATGAGGATACCATTTACTTTGGATTAGGGCCCACCCATGTGACCTCACTTAAACTTACTTACCTCTGTAAAGGACCTACCTCCAAATACGGTTCCATTAGGGCTTCAACATAGAAATTTCGGGGGAACACAATTCAGACCTAACAGCATGTATCAATAATTCTTGCCTGTAACAACTATTACTGTGGTCTTTGTCAAATGGTGATGTTTTTCAATTTCTATCGCTTCTACTAACATATATTAATTGGAATTCTACTGTAAGGAATAGCTGATCATGAGTCTCCCACTCATTC
>NW_012150986.1:1010909-1040400 GCF_000956105.1 Propithecus coquereli
CATAATTTTACTATTTTACATTTATATCCCTAATCTATTTAGAGTTATGCTTGTGCTTGGTGTGAGGTTTGGATCTAACTTTATCTTTTCCTTTATGGCTAAGCAATTATTCCAGTACTATTTATTAACAGTGTGTTCTGTCTCTACTGATTTATAATACCAGCTCATTTACATACCAAGACCCTATAAATGCTTGATTGTGACTAAAATTCCATTGATTTTATATACATATTACCAATTGAGTAAGTCATTTTAGAAGAAGTAAATAGTTTTCTAGACTCAAAGAATTTTTGATTGGAAAGGGCTTCAGAAGTCATCTAGGTCAACCTTCATGGGCTTCTCACCATTTTCAAGATGAAGCCAAAACCTCTCACCTTAGTTCAAGAAGTTCCTCCTGATGTGATCTGTGCCTGCCTCTCTAGCTTTTTATCCTGCCTCCTTCCTCCAGTATCCTACACTGTATCCCAATGAACTTTCTGCCTTTTCTCCTCCCCATAATGCTGTTTTATGCCTCCAGGCCCTCACGTGTGCTGTTGCATCTGCCCAAAATACCATTCCTTCTTCTTCTGAGTGGCTTAGCATTCAGATCTCATATCACTTCCTCTAGGAAGCCTTCCCTGACCTTTCCATCTGAGCCAGAACTTCCTCTCTTGGTCTCTTGCAGTACTCAGATATACTATAGTCATGGTACCATTACATCATATTATAATCATGGGTTTATTCGTCTATCTTTCCCAGTGGAATGAATTCATTGAGGCCAAGGACTAGGTCTTAATCTTGTTCTTTGTATTTCTAGATACAAAGAAAGCTTGGTAAATACACAGCAGTGCATCTAGGCTTGGCTTAAATTCTTCAAATAACAGACAGCTTGCTGCCTCAAAGGCAGCCTGTTCCATTTTTACATTATTCGAAAGTTCTTCCTCACAGCAAGCTGAACTCTGCCTCCCTGTAATTTCTGCCCACTTGTCCTTGTTCTGTCCTCAGGAACTAAATCTCTTATTAAAGGGCAGCAGTCTGCTTCTCAAGCTGGGCCTTGGCCAGGGACACAGCTATAACTGGCAGTTCTTCTTGAAACAATTCAGTACTGCTTGTGTTGGGGTATGAATTCTTCTTTTCAATGAATATTTGATTTAAGGTAAGAAAAAACTGAGTTTCCCCTAAAGTGTTTCAGTCTGTTGCATTATTTTAGTGCGTGTCCCCACAATCTGCTTCCCTGAAAACCTTCTGCTACCTTAATTCAAGCAAAGTAGTCACATTCAGCACATTATTTGTCACTTCAGTGATGACAGTTACCTTTCCCTCCACATTTTCATGCAGACTCAATGGATTTAATTGGATTCTTTGTTCTCCGTTCTGGGCATTCTGTGGTGCTGACTTGC
Organism: Propithecus coquereli; assembly: GCF_000956105.1. Classification (NCBI taxonomy): domain Eukaryota; kingdom Metazoa; phylum Chordata; class Mammalia; order Primates; family Indriidae; genus Propithecus; species Propithecus coquereli. Next base: position 1,012,289 of record NW_012150986.1, read on the forward strand.
TAGCAGTTCTATGAGCTATCATGTTGCTGCCCAGTGTCCCCAGTCTGTGGCTAGAGAGGCCCGGCCTAGATCTGCCCATGAGTTCCTGTACCACATCTACAAGGTGCTGTGGAAATGCCGCACGCTACCACAGACCAGAGTTTCTCAAGGGACCATCTTCATTAGAGTCTCCAGTGAGTTCGTTAAAAATGCAGACTCCTGGACCCTTACTCCTGATCTTCCAGAATAAAATCTCTGAAGATAAGGCCTCGTAGTATACATTTTAGACAGCCTCTCTGGATGATTCTCACATAAACAAAGTGAAGAACTGCTGCCCTAGATGTTGGCAAAGTAATCAAATACACCATCAGTCATCTGTTCTGAATATTCATTTATATCTAAGTAGGTACAAACCTCTATCAATGTCCTAGCTACTCCTTTACCTTTTCCCCCGATTATAAGCTCAGTGAGGGCAGGGATCCTATCTCTTTTGGTCATTGTAGCCCCAGTGCCCATCACAGCGCATGGCACATAGTAGGTGCTCAGTAAATAGCTGTTGAATGAAAGCACAGAAAACAAACATGTCTGTGTTTTCTTTCACTGCATTGATCCTTGTAATACTGGACAGAGGCTATGGTGGAAATGAAGTGAGAGGCATGGGAATCAAGACAGAAAACTAAAAGTATAGGATCACACAGCCTATGGTGGACCCAGAGCTCTGGAGAAAGCCGTGGATGAAGGCAGCTCCCTCATTAGTTAGTTCGGTAGGTGCAAGATCTTCAAGCCATTCTCTTTGTGACAGGCTGGGCAGCTGGACCCTGGAGAGACAGAGACTCCAAAATGAATTCCTTTCTCCACACCAAACTCAACACCTTTGAAGTTTGGGAAATGAGAGAAGGGCAAAAAATGGCCAAGGATTGCATTGTTGTGCTTCTACACAGAAACTCATCATTCAAATAAATTAGAGCCTCGAGAAATGTTAATAATAATGGTTACTACAACTACCTTGACAAGGTAGGATGTGAAATTGCTATGAATCAGACAGTTCTGGGTTCATACTCCAACTCTTACTAGCTTAATTTTTCTTTGCCCCAGTTTCTTTATCAGTAAACAGGGATAATTCAGTTATTTAATCCCTGTGTGCTAGTTAAGGTAATGCCAGCTACCATAACAGAGACATCCTCAAACCTCAGTGGCTTATTACAATTGAAGTTTATTACTAGATCACATAAAGTCCAAATGGATATTCTTGTTTGGTGAGTGGCTCCTCTCCACACTGTGATTCAGGGACACAGGTTCTTTCCATATTGTGAAGCTCTCTGCTGGAAACTCTGCATCCAGTCGACAGACAGAGGAAGGGAAAGTGAGAAGGCACACCAGCTCCTAAACTACTTTGGTGTGGAAGTGACGCATGACAATTTCCACTCACATTTCATTGGGAGGAGTCACGTGGAACCTAAAAGCAAGGGAATATGAGAAATGAAGCTTAGCTATTGTGCTCAAGAAGAAAGTTATCACTTATTGCTTCATTTCAAGCCATCACAAAACTTAGTGGTTTCAAACAATAGCCCCCTGCTTAGCTCACAATTCTGTGAGGTAGCAATTTGAGCTGGGATCTGCTAGGCAGTTATGCTGATCTAAGTCAGGCTCACCTGATCTCAGCTGGACTCACTCATGCAAATGTGGTCAGCTACCATGTTGGCTGGGTACTGCTTGGTCTAGGATGGTCTCAGCTGGAAAAGCATGTATTTGCTCCATTTGTCTCTCACCCTCCAGTAGGCCAGGCCAGGCTTGTTTACATGACAGGTAGGCAGGCTCCCAAGAAGAAGAGCAAAAATCTGCAAAGCCTGTCAAGGCCTAGGCTCATGACTCACACAAGGTAGCTTCTGTCACATTATTGGCTAATACCCAGAATCAAGGAGTGGAGATACAAAAGCTATAAAGAATTGTGGACATTTTTGCAATCTATCACAAAAAGAAAATATGTTTGATTAGACAGGATGTAACATGCTTAACAGAATATCTGACATAGTAAGTTCTCGATAGGGTTATCTAGTATCCTTATAATTATTATCATTTATTGAACACCTACTATGGGGCAGGCTCTGTACTAGGCAATTTATATACATTATTTTATTTAATCACCATAACTATTCCACTTTACAGATGAGAAAATTGAGGCTCAAAGAGACGAAGAAAACTACTGAAGACCATTTAACCAGGAAGTGATGGTGTCAAAGTTTGTATTCCATACTTCCTTGAGTCCTAGGGGTACAAGCTAAGCTAGGATTGCCTAAAACACTGAAGGAGAAAGAAAATTGGATCTAGGATGATATTAAACATTTAGAAAGGTCTGAGAAATTATATGGAAAGACACACCCAGGCCTTCTGACCTGAAATATGAAGGTGAAGCCCAGGGCCAGTTTTGAAAGATGACCTTCAAGTTGGTCATAGCTCATCTTAAGAACAAAGCAGTGATGATTATTGTGACTGATTTGATGTCATATGTTGCCTGTTTCTTTCCCTTTTCACAGAGGATAAGGAAATTCCTTCCTGATCAAAGAGACCATGTTAGTGTTAGAAGATTTTGGGTAGGAGGAAAGAGGTAGAAGGGTCATGGGTAGAGGATGCAGAAATTCAGCCTAACAGTAGAAAATACCAGAACAGAGGAGTTTGAAATCCTCTAGGCCAGATATTCCCAGCATCTTTTGGGAATGAGGCCACAGGTAAGATAGCACTTTATTGCTCCTACAGACAAGGCTTGGTGAACATATGACTTGACAAACATATTCCAGTAACCTCACAGCCTTTCAGCACTCTGCAGCCCACAGGTTGGGAACCAGTCATCTAATCCTGAACAGAAGATAGCTTTAATTTTGAGAGCCAATTCTGTTAATTTCGTAGTGGCTACTAGAAGCACTGTGTTGAAATGGATTCCGAGGACATGTCTAGATGTTATAGCAAAGATTGCTATGAGTGATTATTGATGTCTCTTACTGGCCCGGACAGGAGTAGTGATGGCATGGATGCTGAGTGTTTGCTATCTCTGATCCAGTCATACTTTCATAGGAAGAGACTGCTGTACAGCAAGATGGCATGATTTTCTCCTTATTATAAAATTAGTTAATAGCAGAAGCAGGTCTAGCTCTCTGGTCTCCTGATTAGTGCTTTTTCCATGACACTAAGCCAGTTAAAGAATTCTATTTACCATCTATTCTTAGTCATAATATATTTTTCCATGTTCTTTCCACATTTACTCCTTGTTTTTTCTGGAAGTCTGTTTCCATGCCAGACTTAGTATAGTTTCCTTCCTTCATTTAAGAAAACAAAATTAAACAAAGCTTATTTGGGGATTTGTCTGGTGAATTTAACTGATTGTTGAAATAAGGGTCTCAATTCTCCATTTCCATGTCCACTCTCCTGTTACAGCATATTCGTGCCCAAGCATTAGACTGTAAAATTAGAGGACTACTTCATCATTGAACTAAAATCTGGTGCAATTTAAGAAGACTCAGTGAAAGCCTTCCCCCTCTTTTCTCTCCTTTCTCAACCTCCAAGTTCTCTTGCTTCCTTTCTATTTTAATGTTTTTCAGGCACCTGAGATTAATTAATTTCTATTTACTTATATGTATACCCCCACACCTCCATACCCATGAAGCTCATGGTTCCCACAAAACCTCTGTTCACTAGAGCTAGAATGGACTTAGTGTTCATTCAATCTATCTTCTGAGGCAGCTAAAGGCCCAGAGAGAGTAGAGCTGGAATTTTTCAGGGTTGCAGAGCTGGAAGACAATTTTCCAGAATCCAGTATGCAAAATGGCCAATTTGTTGAATGGCCAATGCACACTCCAGTCTTGTTTTTGTGAACTCTTTTGTTTAGTTGATGGGTTTTCATTTTGTGTTTGTTTTAAGACTTACTAAGTTTGCCTCTGCCCCAGCTTCCTCCTACTGCACTTGAGCCTGGGGAGAAGAGAAAAAGGGAGAATAAAGAGTATGAAAAGACTATATAAAGAATGTGAATAATTTTTATTAGCATCATATGTATTAATAATATATAATTAAATTGCTACATATATTCAGAATATATTCTTTAATAAGACTCTATTAATGAAGGATACTAATAAAGAACATGTTCTTATCACCCCATTTCTCTATGAGTATGAATAGAGTAGATTTTCCCAACACCCCTCAATTTTCTCTCTCTCTCTCTGGTCCTGAAGCACTTCTCCTTTATCTTTTTTTCAATTCCTTCCAAACACCAAGTGCTTTCCTATCTCATGACCTTTGCACTTGCTGTTCTCTGTGCCTTGAATGCCCTAGCCCCTCTTAACACCAACGTCTCCCTGACATTTTCAAAGTCTCAACTTAAATGTCCTCTTTTCAGTGAGGCTTTACTCGATCACTTAATCTAACTTTACTCCTTCATCTTGTGTATCGGTTAGTTTTTGCCATGTAACAAACCAGCTCAAAATCTAATGATTTAACACACCAGCATTCTGGCTGGGTGCAGTGGCTCATGCCTGTAATCCTAGCACACTGGGAGGCCGAGGCGGGAGAATCGTTTGAGCTCAGGAGTTTGAGACCAGCCTGAGCAAGAGCAAGACCCCTGTCTCTACTAAAAAAAAAAAAAAGAAAGAAATTAGCTGGACAACTAAAAATATATAGAAAAAATTAGCTGGTAATGGTGGCGCATGCCTGTAGTCCCAGCTACTCAGGAGGCTGAGGCAGGAGGATAGCTTGAGCCCAGGAGTTTGAGGTTGCTGTGAGCTAGGCTGACAGCCATGGCACTCTAGCCCGGGCAATAGAGTGAGACTCTGTCTGAAAAAAATCCAAAACAAAACAAACAAAAAAACGACACCAGCATTCATTTAACTCATGATTTCTCTGGGCCCAGCTGGGCTCACTTACGGTTCTAAACTCAGTTGGTGAGTTGGCTGAAGGCTGGCTGGTCCCAGAAAATGTCACTCACATACCTGGTGGTTGAGTGGCTGTCACTTGGGGTGACGGGGATGACAGGGCTGTGTATTTCTCGTCCTCCAGAAGGCCAACCTAGGCTTGTTCACATGACATCTTAGAGTTACAAGAACAAGGGTATAAGCCCTTAAATGTAAGCACTTCTCAAGTCTCTGCTTACATTTTATTTGTTGCTATCTCATTGGCCAAAGCATATCACAAGGCCACCCCAGATTGAAAGGGAAGAGAAAGACTCCATCTCTTGATGGAAAGAGTTCCAAAGTCAAATTGCAAGGGTACAGGGAGTGGAAGAATTTGTGGCTAATTCTGTGGACAATAGGACATAAATAAAAAGAATACAAGCAGAGGCTTGGAAAGCACTTGCACATTGAGGTTTGCTCTTTCACCATGCCTGAGACACAAAAGCCACCGTATTACAAGCCCAGGCTAGCCTGCTGGAGAATGAGGCTACAAGGAAGAGAACTAAGGTGCCCCAGCTAACAGCCTGCAAATCACCAGATGTGAGTGAGGCCATCCTGGATCATCTAGTGTCCAGCTGATCCACCAGCTGAGTATACACATATGAGAGAGCTGAGCAGAGATCACTGGAGCCCGCCCAGATTAGAAAAATCACCTGGTCGATTCACAGAACTGTGAGCTAAATGAAATATTTATCGCTTTAAGTCACTATGGTTTGGGGTGGTTTGTTACACAGCAAAAGCTAACCAATCCAGGGGCCCTGGATTAAGAAACCAGACTCAATCAGGGAACAATACATGATCCTATATGTTTGTATCTTGTAGCAGACAGTGTGAATACACCACCCTTAATTGGTCAGGCTTTACCATCTCTGTCCATGTCCACCAGACTTCCAGCTACCAATTTCTGAATTTCTTTGCCTGAAGACTTTCTCTGGTCACCAGAGACTACCCTGCCTATGCACATAGTAGGTCAGAAGTTCTGGAGAGTGAATATTTACTTGGATCAGCCTTCAATCAATGACTGTATTTGCTGGGGTATATAAATGCCCCAGAAAATTGCAAAATGAACAATTTGTTCCAAACTATCTCCCAGAGTTCCCCAGTGAGTTTGTACTCCAGGACTTGGTAAAGAGCTCCCATCACCTTCCTGCTCTTGTCTCTTTCATCCGCAGCCTGACCTGGAAACGCATGGCTCAGGCATGAGCCTAGGGTGCTCTGTCACAGGCTGAAGCTGAAAATTTGCACCCAACAGAGTTGGCATATGGTTTTGATGGGGGAGAAGGGAGACCTTTGGATATGGTTATCAGAGATAGAATGAAGGTCAAAGGTAAGAAGGAGCTGAGGGATAAGAGAGAGGAATGAGACTAGGGAGAAATCTACTCTGTATCTTATATAGCAAGAAACAAAAGCTATAGGTTTAATGTGTTCATTTTTCTTTTAATAGTCTTTTTTTCTTCGAATATTATTTTTTGGGTGTGTGTTTGAGGTATAATTTACATACAATGAAATACATAGATCTTCAATGTACTGTTCAATGAGCTTTAACAAATGTATATACCTGTATAACCACCTTACAAATCAAGATATGGAACATTTCAGTCACCCCTAGAATGTTCCTTTGTGCCCCTTTGCAGTCATTTCTCATGCCCCACCAGAGGCAATCACTGCTGTGATTTCTGTCATCATATATTAGACTTGGCTGTTCTAGAACTTCATAAAAATGAAATCATACAGTATGTACTCTTTATGTCTTGCTTCTTCACTCATTATAATGTTTTGGATATTGTCCATGTTGTTGTGTATATCAGTAGTTCATTCCTTTTTATTGCTAGGTCATGTCCCATTGTATTACTATAGCATAATTTATCTATCAGTCCTTGTCATGTTGGATATTTTTATCGTTTCCTATTTTTATCTACTCTGAATAAAGCTACTATGGACATTCATGTACAAGTCTTATGGGCATATATTTCCATTTCTCTTGAGTAAATATCTAAGAGTGAAATTGCTGGTTTATAGGATGTGAAGCCTTTGCTCTGGTTGCTTCTGTGGCTGACTCGGTTTCCCCAGCCCTCTGCCTAGCCTGTGTTCCTGTTGGGTCTAGGATACTGAGATTTTAGCAAGCATTCTATGGAGAGGCCTCATGTATTCATCTGTTGGTTTCAGAGCAGGGAACGAGGTAGGATCAGGGAAGAGCACGAGGCTAGAAGTTGGGCATGAGTGATAGGAGACAAGAGTCTAGTCTTGGTTCTTCCATTAATAATTTTTAGCAAAGTAATTTTCTGATATTTGTTTTTTTTCCCCCATTGGTTGCTCTTCAAGGTTCCTTCCATATGGTTCTACATCTGTCTTATGAGTTCATAGTAGATATTCAATTAGAATTTGTTTCCCTATGTGGGAGAGGGAAAAGTATTAAATTATTTATATTTCTCCTGACTTCAACAACATTAAAACAGTTATATTTCACTGATTTTCCTGCCTACCAATAAGGGTGGGTGTTAAGGATGATGTTTTGTGCTTGTGACTTGGATGGTCCATTGGGATACAAATAGGGGAAGCCAAGAGTGACCAGACAAGAAGGAGGAGGAGGCTACAGAAGTATAGCAAATAGAAGAGGAGGAGGAGGAGGGGTGTGTGTGTGTGTGTGTGTGTGTGTGTGTGTGTGTGTGTGTGTAAGGGAAGCATAAAAGCAAGAGAAAGAATGAGAAACACAAAGAAAATGACAGTTGCCACAGGGAGTAAACTTTGGGGAGAAAAAAGATGTTTTGAAGCAATTTTGCTGAATCATTTACAATGTCAACAACTCTCTTTCACCAAGAAAATTTCAGAAAAAACATCTAGCATTCTACACTCTTTTCAGTGTTGGATGTATATTTCTAGGGACCTTAAGACTCCATCCCAAAGGGGCCCTACAACATTTAGATTGAATGAATGGAAGTATTAGTTAGGCTAAAAGGCTAAGTTGCTGTAACAAAGATACCTAACAACACAGTAGCCTATAGAACCAGGAAGTTTGTCTTTCAAGTAACAGTTCAGAAGTGTATGGTCCAGATTGGTGAAGCAACTCTGCTTCACAGTCAATCAGAAATCCAAAGTCCTTCTATTGTGTGGCTTTGCCACTCTGTAGAGCTGGTCCCCAGTCTCCAGGCTGCAGACTGGTACTGGTCTGTGGCCTGTTAGGAACCGGCCGTAGAGCAGGAGGTGAGTGGCAGATGAGCAAGCGAAGCTTCATCTATATTTACAGCTGCTCCCCATCGCTTGCATCACCGCCTGAGCTCTGCCTCCTGTCAGAGCAGCAGTGGCATTAGATTCTCATAGGAGTGCAGACCTGACTGTAAACTGTAGGTGCATGTGAAGGATCTAGGTCGTGTACTCCTTACGAGACTCTAATGCTGGATGATCTGAGGTGGAGCTGAGGTGGTGATGCTAGTGCTGGGGAGTGGCTGCAAATACAGATTATCATTAGCAGAGAGGTTTGTCTGCGCAGAGACCATAATAAATCAATTGCTTGCAGACTCATATCAAAACCCTATCAGTGAGTGACAAGTGACAATATAATAATAATAGAAATAAAGTGCACAATAAATGTAATGCGATTGAATCATCCTGAAACCACCCCCACCCCTGGTCCGTGGAGAAATTGTCTTCCATGAAACCAGTCCCTGGCACCAAAAAGGTTGGGAACTATGGCTCTAGAGTATTGTTGTTTTCTGTATAGTTGAAGCTAGATTGGTATGGGTTCCAGGTGGTGGGAGGGAGAAATATAACATGGAGGAGACATGCCTACTGTCTTAAATTTTAGTTCTGGAAGTGGCATATATCACTTTCTCTTACATTCCATTGGCTAGAATTCAACCATATGACCAAGGCTAATCTCAAGGGAGACTGGGAAATGTAGTCAAGCTGTGTGCCCAGGAAGAAAGGGAGAGTGGATTGTAATGGACAACTGGCAGTCTTTACCCCAAAGAGCAAGCTCTTAAATCCTCTAAGGAGCTGCTTGGGGGACTATTCCATCCATGCTTTGAGGGAAGAACAATATTCTTCAGGCCTCATTGAGATTTTTTTCTGCTCTAGCCTGTTCTGCATCTGCCCTGTGTGTGTGCACTCACACCATGGTCTGGTGGTCTTTGGGCAAGAGGATTATTTACAGTTCTTGAACCCTTGCCTGATATCAAGTTAGGCTACAGCTGAATGTGCTTCAGAAACAGGGTAAAGCAGAAGGGAAGTGAGCTGAAGAGCACTGTTCCTTCCCCTGCCTGTTTGTCTCACAGTGGGGAGCTGAAACTGAAGACTCAAGTCTCTCTCCTTTCCTGGAAAATCTTCCTGAGTCAGATGTGCCCTTTTCTACCCACCTCCATTATGCAACAATCTTTTTTCTTCCCTCTTCCCTTGCAGACCCTAATAGTGTTGACTGGCTATGACAGTATGTAATTGAATACAGAGCATTCTCCCTCCACTGTGATTAGTTAAACTTCATCCCATATGCAGTTGAATCACCCTTAAAAAGATGCAGCTAAGGTCTCCAGGCTATAAATTCCTCCCAAGGTGTTGAGTGGTATGTGCTTGGGTGTTCCTCCATGGTGACACCAATGCCAGTTTTATTAACTGAGCACTTCCTCTCCTCTTGCTTTCTCTCCCTCTGCCCCTCCTCTTTCATGACTTTGGCTCTGCCATTTTTGTTTACTTCATGCCCACCATGACCTGTGAGCCAAGTCCACACTGTCAACAGGTCTCCTGGAATGTCATCCTATATTTGGCTTGTAACCAGTCTATGGGGACAGCAACATGGCAGTCATAGCTGATTAGTGCAACAGAGAATTTTTCTCTTCAAGAGAAACAGCTAGAGTTTAATTAATCTCAGGGCAAAATGGTTCATCTCAAAATAAATTATATTCTCTAGCTACTAGAACAGCTGTTGAACAAAACACATTTTCCAGAAAGTGAGAAAAAGAATGACAACCCGCAGATCTTATGAGAAGAGCATTGAAAAAACAAAAGCAAACAGGTGTGGTAGATTATATGAATGATGGCCCCCATGTACCTCCCCTTCCTGCAGCATCGTAGATCTTCCCATCAAGAGTTGGAATCTATATGGAAGTAACATTCACTGGGCGTTGGGCAGGTGGGAGGGGGGAGGAATGGATGGGTAAATTCACACCCAATGGGTGCTCTTCGTGCTGTCTGGGGGATAGGCACGCTTGTAGCCTAGGCGGTGCAAAGGCAATTTATGTAACCAAAGCATTTGTACTCCTGTAATATTCTGAAATTTAAACAAAGTTTAAAACAACAACAATAAAGAAAAGATTTGGAATCTATTTCTCTACCCCTTGAGTCTAGGCTGGTCACATGACCTGCTTTGGCCAATGAGACATCAGCAAACATGAAGCAAGCAGAGGCTTGCTATGTGTTTGTGCCTTGGGGCTTGCTCCCTTGTGGCTCCTGGGACTCTGAGACCAAAGCTAGCCTGCTGGAAGACAAGAAACGCATATCTGCCTTTATTACCCCACACAATTGCTTGCCAATGCTGGACACATGAGTGACGCCATCCTAGATCACCAGCCTCTGGATAACTCATTAGCTGACTGCAGGCAAATGAGAAATCTCAACCCAGACCAAAAGAACTATCTTGACAAACCTCAGAATTATGATCTAAATAGTTGGTGGTTATTTTAAGCCATTAAGTTTTGGGCTGGTTTGTTATATATTAATAGCAAACGCTAACTGATACAACCAAGCATCCAGTGTGTATACATGTATGTGTGTGTGTATATATATATGTGTGTCTCTTACATATTCCCCCATATCCATAAGAAATGTTCCCAACATGCTCTGAAATCAGTACAGTCAGGTAAGACCTTTACTCAGACACTCTGTAGGAACTCCAAGCTCCAAAAATAAACACGTAGCACAGGACTGATTAGTCTCCTCTTCTCTCCCATTCCTTTCCTGCCCCAAGCTTCTGAACTTAAAGCCCAGCCAGGCAGAGACCTGGCCAATCTGAAGGAAGGCAATACCTATATGTTTTCATACATGTTTCAGCTTTAAAAATCAGCTTTCTTTTTTTCAAACAGCTTTATCAAGGAATAATTTATATACTACAAAAGTCATGTGTTTAAAGTGTACAATCCAACAGCATTTAGTAAATATGCAGAGTTGTGCAGTCATCAGTACAATCTGGTTTTAGGACATTTCCATCACACCCAAAGATCCCTTGTGCCCATTTGCAAGTCAGTCCCCATTCCCACCCTCAGTCCAAGGCAACCACTAATCTATTTGCTGCGTCTATAGATTTGCCTGTTCTAGACATTTCATATAAATGGAACCATACAATATAGAGATTTTTTTTGATAAAGACAATACTTAGGATATGAGTTTGTTAAAGACATAAAAATGTTTACAAAAGTTACTCTTTTGAAAAGTTGATCCATGAATATGAACAAGGTGACCTATTTTGGTTTGGGTTCCCTGAAAACAGATGCCAAGGAAAAGACTTGGGGGCAGGTAGTTTATTCAGGAGATAATCACATGAAACAGAAGTGAGGAAGTGGGGAGAATGAGACACAGAGGGGAGAAAATACAAAAACATTAAAATCACACAGTGAGAAGTTACTGCTGTGGATAACTAGGGTACATCCCCACTGCGGATTGCCTGAGGAACCATGTGGAATGTGCTTCTGGGGAAGATAAAGTATCCACTATGTTAGTTCTCTAACACTGTGTAACAAATCACTCTAAACTTAGCAGTTTAAAGCAACAATTCACATTTATTATCTCTCACTGTTCTAAGGGTCAGGAATTTGAGTTTGGCTTAGCTGGGTGGTTCTGCCTTGGGGGTCTCCCTTTAAGGTTGCAGTAAAGATGTCAGCTGGGGCTGCAGTCATCTGAAGGCTTGACTGGGGCTGGAGGATCTGCTTCCAAGATGGCACACTCACCTGGCTGACAACTCAGTGCTAGCTGTTGCAGAAGACCTCAGTTCCTTACAACGTGGCTCTGTCTGTAAGGCTACTAGAGTGTCCTCACAATATGGCAGCTGGCTGCCCCCAGAAAAAGTGATCCAAAAGACAGCAAGGTGGAAGCAGCAAGGCCTTTTGTGATCTAGACTTAAAAGTCACATACCATTATTTCTGCTGTGTTATATTGGTTGCAAAGGTCAGCCCTATTCAGTGTGGAAGACGACTGCACAAGGGCATGAATTCCAGGAGACAGGGATAATTGGGGTCATCTTGGCGACTGGATACCACATCTATTTACTCCTGTCCTTCGCTGGTCGAGGGTTGCCCTGTGTAGGTTGAGCAAGCACCTGGAGGGGCTGGCAAGAGCGTTAGGCAGAGGGTTCGTAGGTGTTTGAAGTGAGAAACTGCAACCTTCTGGGAATTATCCACTGTGGCTGCAGGTGAACCCAGAAGTGGGCCTAGGGGCTATGGGTTGAAGCCTCCCCAGCATCTACCACATGCTGCAAGGCTGCCATATTAATCAGACAGATTTTCAGGCCCACCCTTGATAATGAAAAGATAAATCTTCGACAGCTCAGACTTATAGGTGGAACAAGATGATGGGTTATCAGTGAGGTGTTTATACCTTTGTGGAGCCCTCTAGGTGACTGCCACACCAGACTGAGATTCGGGCTTTTGGAAACCCAACATCCTCAAAGAAGGAGCTCCCAGAACACCAAAGCCAGCCTGCTCCTCGTGTTGCTAAAGAGTATAAAATCACAGTCCAGCCCTGGGCAGAGGTCCAGCAACATTCTTGAAATATGGGAAGGGAGCTGAAATCAAAGACAGGAGTCAAGATTTAGAGCCTCAATGTGGTGAAGGTTCTTCTCAAGGTAACCTGGAGTAGGAGGAAATGATGACAGACCAAAGCCTGGCAACACTGTTAAGCACTGGATTTAAAGCACTGACGTCAACGGGCTCCATCATTCATGCCACCTGATGCTGCTGCCCCATACAGGAGAAAAAGCAGGAGGAGATGGGGAAGGTAGGAACAGAGTAACAAAGGGAGAGGAGTGGAAACAGACCTATAATTGAGTTAGGTCCCTTGCTAAATGGCCAAAGCTAAAGGAACTGTATTTCCTGGCTGGCCAAGGACAATTCTGGTTAAACCTGTTGTTCTGGAATAGTTATCAGCAGCATTTCCTTTTACTCTCAAAAGCACCCAGGTTTGGATGGTAAATTACATGTTCATCTTACCCACAGCACACTGTGCTGTCTCAAACATAACCTTCCTCACGATTGATTGTAAATGTTTAATGTCTGTCTTTTCTGCTCAGCGGTGATTTCTGGGAGGATAGGGACCACATCTGACTTTTACACTACTGTATCTGAAGTATTGGCATTTGTGAAGTGCCCAATATATACTTTACTCACTGAATGAATGAGTGAGTGAGTGAATCAATGAATGGATACACTAGCTCTTTTAAAAAGGTGTGATATGTTTGGAATGAATTGAGGGGAAGGAACGGAGAAATCATTAAGTCTAAAATTCCAAAGGGAGCCATAGGAGGCATGTTTAAAAACCCTGGGTCAAGTCTCTATTCAAATGTATTCCCTTTATTTAATTCCAGCAGCTCTGGGGCCAGATGGTGTATGCTCACAAACGGAGCTGCTGCTGGTGAAAAGTATGGGGCTGTGAAATGCTCAGAAAAGCCCCAAGTGTGAATCAACAGGCTTTGCATCTCTGCTCTCTAAGGGTCTGTTCTGTCAGCAAGTGGTTCTGAAAGCCAGGAAATGGTGTTTTTGGTGGCATGGGGCTGTAATGCACATTTTCTGTATTATTTCCTTTTTAGGGAGAGGGAGCCAAGCATTTTGCCACCAAACAAGGACCATTTATGGACTATTCAGTCGCATTTGCTAAGAGCTGCTGCTGCTGCCACGTGTCTCTAAGCATAAACCTTAGCTCATCTCACAGAGCCAAGAACACAGGCACAGCATTTGTGAGACCAGAAAAAGTGAAAAATGAAAGCTGAAGCCAGAGCTCTGCCCAAACTGCTATACGGTGGCTAATTTAGAAGGGAAGCTTCGACATCTCCAGTGGTGGGGTTTAGTTTATTATCCCCAGCTTGTCCAAAGACACTAAAAACTCCTTTGTACTTGGGTCTTAAATTCTCCAACAGAAATTGTTTCCCCTGTACTTGTTAGGTGCCCAAGATGTTTATTGGCAACATCTTAAGTAATCATCAAAACAACTCTAGCAGTGGGTATTATCATTCCTATTTTATAGATGAGGAACCCAAAACTCTCAGAGGTTAAGGCTTTTACCCAAGCCCATTCAGATAGCTTGAGGTGGAGGCAGGATTTGAGCTCAGATCAGTTTCTCATACTTTTCTCACTTCGTCATGCAGCCTGATGAGGATAAACAAAGTCATGGTGGCTACCTTTATTGATTTTATTTAACAAATATTTATTGAACATCTACTATGTACCCAATAAAAAATATATTGACTATGTCCTCAAGGAGTCCTATAAGATCTCTCACACATATGTGTATGTATGTGTGTGTGTGTGTTTGTTGGGGAAGTCTGTGTGCAAAGTCAGGTTCTGCCTTGACTTCAGACAGAACTTGAAACTGATCTAGGCCTCAAACAAACAAACATATTGAATTTCTTCCTCCTTGGTTGTAGGACTCTTGGCCCCTTCTTGAAGGATATGGACTAATTATGTTGCATTGTTTGCCCCCCTAGAGAGGCCATACTGATTGGATGACTTTAAAATCCCCAAAATGGAGGTTGCCAATCATTTATTAAGTCTATTAATCAATTACCGGTGCTCTGGTGGGGTTGGGCTACATGTACAGAGTGGGCAAGACATTAGGAAAGTAACATTCATCCATAGTTGCCACTCCAAGAGAAATGGCTACCTAATTGTGGACAGAAGACAGGCCTCACTCGACAGTCAGTGCTGCAGGAGTTCTAGGGAAGGGGCCTTATGGTGGACTGAAGAGATCGGGGGATGCCTCCTGGAGCAGTGACATCTCCAACACCTCTTATCATGGCTGGCTGGATAGCAAGCATGAATACCAGGAGAGGCTAAAATCTCCCTTTAAAAACCCAAGAGGTACTTTAACTTCCAAATTCAAATGGGAGGGGTGTGTGAGAGTTGGAGGGTGGGGATGCATCTCACTCACTTTCCCTTTCCCTGGAACACACACAAAGCCACCCACAGAGTTAGTAAGTTGCACCATGAAATATGGCATGGCCATAAATGAAATTACAGAGGAATCACTTCCAAAGGCTTCACCTTGAAACCTTAGCTTCTACACTGAGAGCACATCATTTGTTACCACTGCTGCTTGGAAAGGGAGCTGTCAGTATAATGCAGAGAAGAGAAGACAGGCAGTCTAAGGAGCAGAAAATGATAAGATTTATGGTGGGAATAAAACCCTGAGCAAATTGCCTCTTGTTAAATGTGGGTGTTGGGCCCATTGTCAAAGCAGTTCACTCCAGGAAGACACAATGGTCTTGCTGGAAAATTCTCTTCCCTGCTCTGTACCTCTGTTTCTCTCTCTGTAGGATGGCATGTTAAGTGGTCTGATAAGAAAACATTGATGAGTGGGAAGATACTTTATTACTCTTTAGGTTCCTCGGTCCAACTGTCCCTTTACCAGTTTACTAATGACTTCCTCACTCAGGTGACCTTTAAAATGCTGGTGATACCAATGACTACTTCACAGCTGTTCCACAGCTCCCACCTACTGAAAAATCTGTGATAGCCACCTGAAGGATGCTTCTAATTAATATTCAACAGAGCTCTGTTGAGGGCTTCTCATGGGCCAGGACCTGGGCTGGGGACACGGTGATGAACAAGAGATATCTGGTCCTTTCCTCCAAGAAATCTACCTGAGTTTGACCTCTGGATCTTCTCATGTCTGGAAGGACGTGCAACCAGCTAAGTTAATCTTGGCACCAACAACTTGAGGCCCCATAAGAACCCCTCTCCTATTCCTATTTTTGGAAGAGTTAAAGTTTTGGGTTCTCTTCTGGTTTCTTGTCAACTACCTCTGTCACCTGCAAGCTCTCCAATGTGGGGCAGATGACACAAACTAACTAGACCAGCACTGTCCAATAAAACTTTCCGCAATGACAGAAATATTCTATGTCTGCACCATCCAATATAGTAGGCAGTAGCCACAGGTGGCTGTTGAGCACTTGAAATGTGGCCAGTTGGAATTGGGATGAGCTGCACGTGGGAAATATACACTGAATTTCAAAAGCCTTAGTACCTCCCAAAATAACACAAAAATATCTCAGTAACAATTTTTATGTTGCTTACATGTTAAAAGTACAATCATTTGGACATATTGAGTTCAATTAAATATGCTATTAAAATTAATTTCAGCTGTTTAATTTTACTTTTTAAATGTGCTACTAGAAAATTTTAAATTACATAGGTGGTTTGCATTATATTTCTGTTGGACAGGGCTGTTCTAAACCTTCATTTTCTTCTCTAGAAAATGAGAGGGATAGACTGGAGATTGGCAAGGTACATTCGTCTCAAAAATGTTATGATTTCCCCCCTCACCTGACCCACTGTGAGTTGATTACCCAGCAGTGTGAACTGTGGTCAAGGTGCTGCCAGGGCCCCACCCACATCCCCTCAGCACTTACCAGTCTAGGACGTGTTGAGGGCATCCTACTTCAAGCACTTACAGCTCTTCCCCTTAGGATTCTCCATCAGCCTGCAGGAGGGGAGGTCAGCAATGCCTATGGAAGCAGCTCTCAGGCAACGACAGATAGAAGTTGGAGGCTAAATACCCCAGTTTCCATGACTCTCAGGTGGCGCACTCTAAGGCATGTTCTATACAATTTCTCAGAGTTGCTCAGCAGGATTGAACCTCAGCCACCCACGGTGGTACCCTGCACAATAATACTCCCTTGGTTGGCTTCCCTTCCTTCCCTTCCTTGTCTCACTTCCCCATTCTCCTACAAGTACTTATTGGGATCATCTCCTTAATAAACTACTGCACTCCCATCCTTTTCTCAGGGTCTGAATCTGGGTGAACTCAACCTAAAATAGCCAATTACTAGCCCTATAAGGTGATAATGTTTAAAGACACTGTCCCAGGAGCCTTCGAATGGCTTCTCTTGTTTCATCGGCTCATCAGGATCTCTGGAACATTAACCAACAAGTAGATGCTTCATGATGTTCTTGAGTTTGTCCTGACCCACAGAACTGCAGACATAATTGCTTGGCACTCTCTCCGAGCCCTCCCAAACACACTACCTCACATGAATTGGCACTTTCAGCTACATTTTGTCTGCATTAATGACTTCTATTTTAATACTAGTTTCCAACCTCAATTTTCATCAGACTGAGCTCCTGGTTTCATTTTCTCCTAATTGCAATAAGATGCCACAAGACATCTTAAACATGATGGGTCCTGGGTGGGTGTAAATTGTTTGCTGCTGTCAAAGACACCCTGGGAGAGAATCTTCTGGGATCTGACAAGAAGTTGTTCCAGATGTCAGAAATCCAGTGCTAAAAAATAAAACTAAGCTCCAGTTACTAAACTGATCAGGGTCTGGTATTTCAGAAATAAGAGAGCCTTCAAGATGAGCAAAGTGTGAAATCTCTGGAAATGTTCCAGATATTCAGCAAATATATGGTTTAGGAGTATTCTGGAAGCTAGAAGATGGATTGTGTCCATTTAAGGAATCATTTTCTCATGTCACATCAGGGATTAGGATCCTAGAAGAGCAGGAAGGGATCTTGAGAATTCTCTTATCCACCCTCCACTCCCTAATTTTATGAGTGAGAAAAACTGAAGCTCAGAGAGGTGAAATGACAGGTCTACAGACACACAGATAATGAACTGAAACTAAAACCAAGTTCAGTTCTTTTTTCACAACCACAAAGCATTACCCCTAGTCTTTGTACAGAAAAGCCAATGATTCCAGACCAATAACCATTGATTCCACCCCCATCACCAAGGAGGACTGGAGACTAAGGACAACCAAGGGAAAGGCCAAATCCCCAAATTTGTCTCTTGGCTGTGCAAGATGATGGAAACCACATTTGGTAGTTCCTCTGGGGGCGGAGTTGGTTTACCCAGGGTCTAGCTAGAGGGCTGGCATGTGAAATACACTGCATTAAAAATTAATCCAACATGCTGTCCAACATGCTGAGACAGCATGAGAACCAGAAGAGTATTTCTGGCATACCCTTATGATATCGGGCTCTGTGCTAGGCCCCCAGGGATCTGAATCAGTTGTAGACTTGGGCTGGGCTCTTGTTTGAAGCTGTTTCTAACTGAAATAGTGGAGAAAAGGCAGACAATAAACTAATTCAAAATATATAAAGATGATTATCAAATTTCTTTCACTATATATTTGGTTGAAGTCTGGCATGTGTCTAAACCCCCTCCCATCCCTGGAATTCTCTAATAATTCCATCGAATGTGAATTGCATCTCGTCACAACACTCGTAAGATCTTTAGGGTTAGAGACTGTATCTTCATTCATTTGCACGTTTATTCAACAAATTTGAGTGTCTACTATGAGTCACTAAGGATGGGAAGGGGTGCTACGTGAAGTACAGGGTGGAAAAAAAGGTTGTCTCAAACCCTCCGGTGGCTTCTTCCCATCTCACTCAGAATACAAGTCCAAGTCCATAAGTCACCTGTAAGATTTCTATGATTGCAAAATCCATACTATCTCTCTGGTATCTTGATATGGATATAGTCTTTGGTTGGAGGTAGGGAAGGCGGCTACGTGAGATGATTAGTTTCATTCAGTTAATTTACTTAATTAATTTATGCATGCATTCATTTATTCAGCATACATTTATTGATTATTATCTCCACATCAGGGCCTGTGCCAAACACTGGGTTATTGGTGGAAAATGATGTTTGCTAGTTCTCATAAACCTGATAGTCTATAGAGAGGAACTAAGCAATAAACTATATCTATATAGATATCTATATAATAACACATTGTGATACACTCTCTGAAGAAAAAAACAAGGCATAGGGAAAAGAATAATGGAAGAAGCCTAATTTATATGGAGGGTCAGAAAAGGTATCTCTGGCAGCAGTAACCTTTAAATTAAGGCCCTTAAGAGGGACATTAATCAGCCAGAGGAACAGGTGAGAGACATTTTTCAGGCAGATGGAATAGATTTCAAGGGAAGTTGGTACACTGATAGCCCTCTATCTTAACCCTTGAGCTTTGGACATACCCTGCATCGAGCATCCCTGTGGACCACTATGTCCTCACAACACCAGTTGAGGCAGGTGTGTGGAAGGGGAAAGGTTAAAACATAAGGAGAGTCTCTCAAGGTACAACCACCTCAACACACAAGAATTCAGGGAGGTTATAGAGAATGAGCAAATGAGGCTGTCTCCCCGACATACACATGCATACACATGCACACGCATACCCTCAAACTTGGATATACTTTGCTGGCAAGAAGTAAGATCCATTCTTGTTTCCCTTTGCTTTCTTCCTTGGCTTCTCTTTATCCCACCAAAGCTTGACCTCTGTTCTATAAACATTAAACTTACAAGGTTCTCCCCACTTGTTAGCTGAACTTCAAATACTTGAAGCTGTCTTTTCCTTATCTGTAATGTGGGTATACTATTAATATAATTGCCCTACTTCCTCACAGGAGTTATGCTAAAGTTTTAGAAAATGTGAAGTATTGTAAAAGTACATTAAAATTTTTAATAGATTTTATTTTTTAGAGCAGTTTTAGGTTCACAGCAAAATTGAGTGGAAAGTACAGAGAGTTCCCACAGAACCACTGTCCCCTCACATGCACAGCTCCCCTCATTACCAGCATCCCCCACTGGAGTGGTACTCTTGTTACAATTGATAAACCTACATTGACACACCATTATCACCCAAAGACCACAGTTTCCATGACAGTTTACTCTTGGTGTTGTGCATTCCATGGGTTTTGAGCATTATAAAATTATGGTAGTAATAATTGTGCTGATTATTCTTCAACACCTCCCTCCAAGATGCATTCTCCACCCTTCTTTGCCCTGCTCTGTGCCAGGAGTGTCAGACCGCATCACCCAGGCTCCCCTGCCAGCTGACTCCTGATTGGATTCAGCCAATGCTAGGGCCCAGCGGGTGACCAGAAGGCAAGAAGAGAGAAAGTTTAGGATATTTCTTCCCTGGCTCCTCCCTGTTTCAGCACTCCAGCTCTGGCAAGAGCTGGGTCCCTCTATGACAACAGAATCTGATAAGTGGCCCCTTATCCATTGCCTAAGCTTTCACTGGGATCCAGTGACACTATTTCCTTCCCATCTCCTTCAGTACAGGGGAGGTAATGGTTCTTCGTGCTTTAACATCCTTTGGTGGTTCCCTTAACCTGCCTACAAAGTAATCCCTTCACTTGAGTCTCTTCATTTGAACCATCTGGGCTGAGCTCTGTTTCTTGTTGGAACCCTGATTCATATAAACATAACAACAGCAGCAGCAGTAATAATGACAACTTTGTTGAGTGCTTGCAATGTGCCAGGTGCTAAGCTAATTCCTTCAAAAGCACTGGTTGTTTTAAAGGATAATTTTCAAAGAACGTATAATCATAACATTCATACAGATGTAAAGTGAACATCCGTTGATAAAGACTGTTTGACCAAACTTTAGACATGCTCCTCTGAACCTTCTTTTTGACTAGGCCTCATTATTGGGCCTTGTCTTCAACCTGGCTAACCCAGTTTTAGCAAGAATTCTGCTAAGTCAGTTCAGTGAGAATCCCTCCCCCCTTGATATCTGACTACCCTTGATATCTGTTCAAATTCCTCATCTCCCCACCTTTGATACCTGAATACCCTGGCCTGCTTTCAGCAAGAATCCTGTTAAGTAGGTTTAGCAAGAATTCCCCTACCCTTGATGTGTCCTCTTCGTAATTTTTTATCCACTGATTCTCCCTCACTCTACTTATTGGCTATAAATCCCCAGCTGTCTTTGCTATATTGAGAGTTGAGCTTGACCTTGCTCCTCTAAAGTCTTCCTTGCCATTTAAAAAAGTACCACAATAATTTTTCTTTAACAGTTATGGTGGCCATGATTCCAATAGGATCAGATTCATCATTGAATCCCTGGACCTCTCACCAGGAACCCAAGTCGAGACTGATTGGAGATTCACTGGTAGGTCCAACACCTGAGCTAATGCTCTGGGTGACAGTCCATTGAGGCATGGTAAGGACAAATTTTTATTCTTAAGGTTCTGAATATACTCTCTGAGGCTAGGATAGAGTCTCAGGCTGTTATTTGAAAGGTACCTCCTCAGCTGGAAGTTCTTCCTGGCTCCTTGTTTTGAGCGAGGATTCACTCCCTGACTCTGCAGACTGCAAGTCCTTCTTCCTAGCTCTTCATTTCAAGTGGGAATTTGTTCTCTGATTCCTGCACTGGAAATTTGTTCCTGGCTCTTTGTGAGGTCTTTGTGTTCTTTCTATTTGATCCTGGTTCTCCTGTAGGAACTTCTCACTTGACTGAAAACCCTCTTCTCTAGTCTCTGCTGACTATAAGTTACACCAGTATAGTGTTAATTCTGTCCACTTTCTTTCTTGTTGGTGTGATATTACTAAAGATAATTGAGAACTTCAATGGCTTCCCTAAATTAGCTCCTCTAAGATCTTCCCATTCCCATCACCTCTGCTTCTCTTTCCTCCTTTTACCAGCTTAGATTTTCCATTCACTTCCTTTGAGTCCTTTCACTTCAAACCCTTATCTCTTCCTTCACTCTGTTCACTCCCTTGCCAGACTTTTCCATTCCCACTGCAGCCCCTCAACTCCTTATTGTTTCTTGAACATTAGGACTCCTGCCCCTTCATAGAGGGAGTCTCAAAGGACTCTGGGATTCCCAATGGCAACTACCTGAGGCTAAAAAGAAAAAAAGAGCTAATTGGAAACAGACTAGATATTTTACCCACTCAGATAGACTTTGGAAATACCCAGACAGCCACTTAGTATTTCCAAAAGGTTCCTCACCCAAAATTTAGTCTGCAGCCTCCGTAATATTACATATCAGGGCAAAAGAAAATCTTAAAATTCTTCTCTGTAAATATTGGCAAAAAGCATTAGCCTCATATTGAGCAGGTAACCTTAACTTTTTCCATCTGCCAGAAACACAATTCAGATAAAAATATGAAGTGGAGCAGAGACATGAGCCAACTATTTTATATAAATCAGTGAGTTTTATATTACTGTGTTTTCCTGACTCATGGTTAAAATTTTAGAATTGGAAGCTGTAAGATGTCTATTTATGTCTGTTTGTATGTTCATATATGTATGTAAATATGTTAAGTATATGTGATAGTTTTCCACCTCCAGATGGTATTACCAAATTAATTCATGAAATTCTGTGAAGAAGTGCTATTCAAATTAGCTTAAATATAAATAAGCACTTATATAAATTAAATTTCCTAAAACTCCAAGAAACATAGAAACTAACCCATAGTTAGTTACATAGTTTAGGTAAATCTTTGGCAAATAAGACTAATGTGGTATTATTGGTTTAATAAATACAGATATGTCTTCTGGGTTAGCAGCATTAAGTATTATATGAATATACATTTTTATTCTACTTGAGTTTACTAGCCAAATGAGGTAATATTACATCTACTAGATGTTTAAGATTATAAAAATTATAAATTCAAACTAAAAAATATACAAGCAAAGATGCATTACAGGCCAGGCGTGGTGGCTCACGCCTGTAATCCTAGCACTCTGGGAGGCCGAGGAGGGCGGATTGTTTGAGCTCAGGAGTTCGAAACCAGCCTGACCAAGAGCGAGACCCCGTCTCTACTAAAAATAGAAAGAAATTAATCGGACAACTAAAAATATATAGAAAAAAATTAGCCGGGCATGGTGGCACATGCCTGTAGTCCCAGCTACTCGGGAGGCTGAGGCAGAAGGATTGCTTGAGCCCAGGAGTTTGAGGTTGCTGTGAGCTAGGCTGACGCCACGGCACTCTCGCCAAGGCAACAGAGCAAGACTCTTTTCCAAAAAAAAAAAAAAAAAAGATGCATTACAAATAAATTGCTTGATATTCATTGCTTCATGTATATCAAACACAGAAGTAAAACCAAAAAACCATGTATTTTTTTAGGTTTTTGCTCTTTGATACTTGTCTAATGTGTATATGCTATAAAAATAATTACCAGGGAAATAACCTGATATGATGGCTAGCTTTGTTCGATGTCTTATGAAATTTTCATAAACAATCCAAGCATGATTTTTAAGACCATGTGCATTAAGTTTACGTAAATAGAATAAAAGTTTAATAATAAGGACAAAGGGAAATTGTATGCAACATGTACAAGGTATGTAGGATATATTTTTGTTAAGGGAAAAAGAGTAATTTTGTCCTAAAGTAGAAAGAGGAAAGTGAAGGACAAAAACGGAATGAATAAAAAAGTTGTAGAAAGAGAGCGATGTCAGCAAGATGGAGGAATAGGAGGTCCCATGCCTTGTACTGTCACAGAAACACCAATTCAACAACCATCCACAGAACAAAATACTTTTATGAGAGCTCCAGAGTCCAATTGACAGGACCCAACACCCTAGTGGAGCATGAAATCAGAGAACAGCCACACTGAAAAGGGTAAGAAGAATGATGTCACTTTACCTACATCACTCCTCCCCCAAGCTGACACGGCTCAGGGCCAAGAGAGCCCCCCTCAGCCTATGACTTTTCCCCAGCAGAAACGAGAGGCTGGAGTGAGCATCCACCTTCACCGATCCTTGAGGGTGCTGCCTGAGAGGACTGCTTTTCTCTCTCTTCACCCAGAATGCTGAGGGAATCAGCATGACTAGATCGCCTGGGGGCAGCCAAGAACAGAGTAAAAGGGCAGGTGCTCACAACAACTGACAGGTGGATCTCAACAGCTGGCTTGCAGACCTGCCTGTGGCCTGTGGACCCCACCAGTCAGCCCACTCACGGACCCCTGAAGCTGGCTAGCCCATGGACTTTGGCAAATCAACCAACGTGGTACACCACATTAACAGAATGAAGGATAAAAGTAACACGATCATTTCAATGGATGCAGAAAAAGCATTTGGCAAAATTTAACACCCTTTTATGATTAAAAACTCTCAACAAATTAGGTATAGTAGGGACTTATCGAACACAATAAAGGCCATATATGAAAATCCCACAGCTAACATCATACTCAATGGCAAAAAACTGAAAACTTTTCCTCTAAGATCTGGAAGAAAGCAAGGATGTACACTTTTACCACTTCTGTTCAACATAGTACTAGAAGTCCTAGCTAGAGCAATTGGGCAGGGAAAAGAAACAAAAGGTATCCAAATTGGAAAGAAAGAAGTAAAATTACCTCTGTTTGCATACAACATGATCTTATATATAGAAACATGCATACATGATCTTATATATAGAAAACCCTAAAGACTACACACACACACACACACAAACACATACATACCTGTTAGAACTTAATAAATTCAGTAGAGTTGCACGATACAAAATCAACACACAAAAATAAGTTGCATTTCTATATACTAACAATGAACTATCCGTAAAGGAAATTAAGAAACCAATCCTGTTTACAATATTATCAAAAATAATAAAATATACACTGAAAACTATAAGACACTGATGAAAGAAATTAAAGCAGACCCAAGTAAATGAAAAGATATTCTGTGTTCATGCATTGGAAGAACTCATATTGTTAAAATATCTATACTACCCGAACTCATAGAAGCAGAGAGTAGCATGGTGGTTGTCAGGGGCTTGGTGGAGTAGGAAATGACAAGGTACTGGTCAAAGAGTACAAAGTTTCAGTTATACAAGGTGAATAAATCCTAGAGATCTACTGTATAGCATAGTGCTTATAGTTGACAATACTCAGTTGTACACTTAAAAATTTTCTAAGAGGGTAGATCTTATGTTGTATTCTTATCACATGTGAAAGATAATAAAGACAGTGGGAGGAAACTTTTGGAGATGACGGATATTTTTATGGTATTGACTGTGGTGATGATTTCATGGGTATATGCTTGTCTCCAAACACACCACATTGTATACATTAAATATATACAGCTTTTTGTGTATCAATCATACCTCAATGAAGTGGTTAAAAAACTTGTAGAACATTTTCAGAAAAGGAATCTTGGAAAAGAAATCTTATCTTGTGTGGTCAAGGCTGGCTAAGATTGGATGGATTTATTTATAAGGTTTTTTAAAAAATGAACTTTAACATTAAAATTATACTGATACAAAATTAGAATTTGATTTTCTCTCTGTTAAAAATGAAAAAGTACTCTTTAATTATTGGTCTGCTCTTCATAAGAGATTGTAAGAGGTTTTTCTTTACCTTTTAAGTAACCCTTCTAGGTAAAAAAGATTCTGTACTTAACATTTATCATGGTCTTAATTAAGAGAACTGAGGTTTTTTTTCACTTTTTAAAAGAGCCAAGGTTTTTCTACAATCATGTTATCTTCTATAGTTATTTTGGAAATCTTTAATGTTACTTTGGTTAAATGGGTAGGTAAATATTGTTTCATGGTGACATAGAATCTTATTTAGTCAAGTGTTTAAATCTTTTCACATTTTTAAAGACTTTGCATTCTCCAAATCAAATTTTAAATGAAATATTCTGGATTTTAAACTGACTTTGTGACTTCCCAAAAGCCACCTGAAAAATCTCAAAGGATTTGTTCTTTTGCTTTGTAAGAAGAAAAATCTTAATTAGATTTATTTAATATGTTGAATTGGATAAGAAGCATTGTCAATTAAGAAGAGATGCCTAATCTTCCCTGGATAACAATTGTATGAGTAAATATTATTAATATAAGTACTCCATAAATTGTATAAACTTCCTTGAAATTTGGCAATATCCTTGCTGTCCATGGTATGTCCTGGTATAAAGTTATCATTCATGATTCTGGTTCTTATTTTTAAATGTAGTATGCCACAGAAATAACCAAATTTCCTTATCAAATGAACTCTTATCAGATCGTTAACCACTGCCATTTTAATTCTTTTTTCATCTGCAAATAGTTTCTATTTTATTTTTATTCTTCTCTGAAAGTACTTGCAATCAGCTACCAGCCAAAGTGCCTCATCTTTAACAAAAAGCGACTGTCTCACAGACCCGTGGAAAAAATTATGACAGGTACTCTGGGGTATAGAATTCTGATGGCATTGCTTAAATAACTTTGAAAAGCATACCACCGGACTGAGTGAGGAGTTCTAGAACTCTAGCAGAGAAGCTGATGGGTTCATAAAACTGCTAATCCAAAATCAAGCAGAGTGAGAATTAATTACATGGGACTAAATAAACTGACAAAGAATGATTATGATTCTTTACGACTTTTATTTGGAATATTGCTGGTTCCTTAACATTCTGTTTTCTGAACATAGGGACCCTCTTTCCCTTTTCTGTTAAGATATCTATAACTCATAACAATTTATTAG
The DNA here is from genome assembly GCF_000956105.1 of Propithecus coquereli. Lineage (NCBI taxonomy): Eukaryota > Metazoa > Chordata > Mammalia > Primates > Indriidae > Propithecus > Propithecus coquereli. The sequence continues at coordinate 1,038,589 of NW_012150986.1, forward strand.
ATTATACTTCTGTAAACAGAAATGAAATATTTATCCTTTCTCCCTGCCTAATCTCTCCAGAATTTGGAAACTCTTATTAAGTATTCTTATTTCCATGACAATATATTATTAGTATGAGTTCAATAAGAAAGTGTCCTCCTTGTAACAGGACATAATTGGAAAAATTAGTTATATTATCAAAGCTTTGACTGGAATGTCATGTTTGAGAATGATGAGTAGAATCAGATATGACCAAACAATTTTAAGGAACTAAGGTTGACTTTATGGAGCCAATGCTTACAAAGTCCCCTTGGAAAAACAAGCCTTATACTTGGCTTACAGGTTTCCCAGTTTTATGGTGAGCAAGTAATGTCACTTCCTGGCAAGCCCAGGAACCTCAGGGCATTTTAGGGGCCTTGAGAAGAAAGGAATTCACCCAAATCTATAGGTATTGCAGGTGAAGTCTGGGGCAAGTTGTTAGCTTGGTTTCCTAGCCAAAGGAGGCTTTTAAAAGTCTAATCTGAGATTCCTTATGAGAAGTTCTAGCAAAGCAAACATTAACAGGTTTGTGTAGTCAATTATCATTTTTGCTGTACTTATATAAATAATAAGGCCAAATCTAAGGAGACCAGACTTCTTTTGTAAATAAGAATAACCCTATTTGGTTATCTTTGATCAAAAAAGGAGGTGACCATGGGGAGAAATTTTATGTTTAAATGGAAAACTATATTATACCCTTGCAGGTTACCAGATTCTAGGCCTGTTCATTGCTTTTGAGGCCTTGCCATCTACCTGTAAATTGGTCTGGCTCCTGCCGTCTTACACATTTTGTCGGTCCTTACTCAATTCTCAATTCTTCTAGTTTCCTCCAATATCTGGCCACTACTCTCAAAATTAACATTTCCAATTTTTCTCCCACCCTCCTGACTTAGCACCACTGAGAGTTAAAACCTGATTGCCAAGATCCTCACTGGGACTCTAGGTTGTCTGTAGCTGACTTTCCCCCCTTGAGATCTAAAGAAGCCCTCAAAGCTGAAGCTGAACAATGGGCAACCTTCATGCCTGGAGCTGCTGCAGTGTGGGCCACTCAGGATGCTTCAAGCCCAACATCCAGAGATCTTCTCGAGTGGATGCCAAAATACCAAATCTAACATGATCCAGCTGGGCCTTAATGAACAAAAGGCAACCAAATGAGAAAGGAACTTCTATTGTTCAAACGAAAGAAAAATGTCTCTTCTTTTAGCAAGAATCTTACTAGGTCAGTTTAGTGAGAATCCTCCCACGCTTGATATCTGATCACCCTGGCTTGCCTTCAGCAAGAATCCTCTTAAGTAGATTTAGCAAGAATCCTTCTACCCTTGATGTCTCCTCTTAGTAAGTTTTCATTCATTGATCTTCCCTCACTCTACTTATTGGCTATAAATCCCCAGCTGTCTTTGCTGTATTCAGAGTTGAACTTGATCTCTTTCCCCTATTGTGATAGCCTTCATAATAATTCTGAACAAAGTCTTCCTTACCATTTTAACAAATGTCAGAATAATGTTTTTCTTAACAATGTTAAAGATTTAACTCATTAGTAAGAGAACTGGTAAGATGCTACAACCAGTTGAAGAGAAAATCCAAAAAACAGACACATTCATAGATCAGGAACAGTGAAATTAATATGCAAATAAGGATAAAACTGGTTTCTTCCACAGTGGGGGAAGGAAGTCATTTGAACCTCTACTGGACAGAATTTTCATGTCTATGGACACAAATTATTTTGCAAATGCAGAGTTGTAAAGTAGCTCAATGACAATGAAAGGCTAGAATCATATAACCCAGAATGGTATG
>NW_012150986.1:1040450-1058676 GCF_000956105.1 Propithecus coquereli
AGCCTGGTACCAGTTGCAGCCTGTTAGGAAGCGAGGTGGGCACATCACCACCTGAACTCTGCCTCCCTCCCATGAAAAAATTGTCCTACATGAAAATGGTTCCTGGTGCCAAAAAGGTTGGGGACCACTGCTCTAGACTACTGCCCATGGGCCAAAGGCAGTCCATTGCCTGTTTTTGTAAATATAGTTTTACTGGAACATATTCATTTGTGTATTGTCTATGACTGCTTTCATTGAGTAGTTGGAGCATTGGTCATATAGCTCACAAAGCCTAAAATACCTACTATCTGACCCCTTCTCTGGACACTGCATAGTTTTCCATTGAAGCATAAATTTTTTTCCTACCACTGATAAGAAGTATACTACTATTAGCTCCATTTTACAAGTAAGGAAACTTAAAACCAGCAAGTAGCAGAACCAGAACTCTAACCCAGATCAGTCTGATTCCATCATTAATACCATGATCAGTGAGCAATTTTGCTGTCCCTAGCAACAACAACAAGAAGAAATCCTGAGGCTAACATGCACACCAGGCATTGCAACTCTTAAGAAATTATTTCATCTTTAGGAAAGAAAAATGTTGTCTTTAAAAAGGTATATGCATGTATGTGCGTGTAGGAGTGAGGGGTTCAGGAAAGGAGTAACTGCTCTTGTAACTAATTAGCCTAATCTTACTTTTAGTCCTTTATCTAAAACTACTTTTACGAAAGCAAATGAGTTAAATTGCAGCACATTTGTACATTTGTACAAGACAGGGTGCTTGCGGTACATCATCAAAAAAGGAATAGAGCCAGAAACTGAAAATTATTTCAATTTTGTAGCATTTTTCTTTTGAAACCTTGCTCTTTTGAAATCTGTCCAGTGCCGCAGCCCTCTCTATACTCAGTGCAAGTTGACTTCGGTTGTAGCTTTTATAAATAGTCAACTCTTCCCTCCTCCCCATTTATTACATTTTTCTTCTATTTTAAAGCCATTGAAAGTGCTAGTCTCAGAAAAGCATTATGTAGGTTAATTAGCATTAAAAAGCCCCTTCTTTTAGTCAGTATTTAAAATACCACCCCCACTCTCAATTCCTCCCCCATTTTTTGAATGGGAAAGTGAGATGAAACACTCCAGAGATAAGGGAATGTCTGAGATCAAGCCCAGCCCAGCCCATTCCCCAGTCAGATTTGGAAATCATGTCTTTAGTATCAGGTTGCATGGGAAATCTTCATCCAATCTTTTTTTTTTGTATGCACTCATAAGTAATACTTCTCAGTGTATCGCTAATAGCAGTGGGTGAATTTCAATGACTGAACTGCTGTGGAGAAAATGAATGGACTGTTAATAGGATCACTCTTGAATAATAGCTAAATTATTAAACCGTAGTGTGGTGGGTGTCACTTTCTTAGTGTGGCAAATTAGATTTGAAAGTGCCAGTGTGAACGTCTCAGGAATATTACATTGCACAGCCCTTTGGAGGGATTTTAAATTTTTCTATAGCCTTCTCTCCTTTAACAGAGCTCATGTTTATTTCTATTTTTCAGTGGCTTTTATTAGTAGAGGGTGTAGCAGATAGTATCAGTTTTCTGCCATATCCCCTTGATCCACCTCTATGCCAAAAGCTCTTTATTGCTAAAATCTGGGATGCTTTTCTAGTCCTGGGAGCATCTAGGCCTGCCCTCAGGGCAAACCCAAAGTGCTGAAGAACTAAACGCTCCAAAAGCTGCCCTCATCTAATGATGGATGTGAGTTGGTGGATCAATATTCAGCTTGCCCACTCCTAGGCTGGAGTAACTATGAGGCAGACTAACTCTGGAGTACGGGGCAACAGTGGGCTCTTGGAGTTCCCCAACAGGATTGGGTTCCAGTTGCCCCTAGTGTTTGATAATGTTCCCTGTATTGGTTGCCCTCCCTTTCTGTCTCACTTCCCCTGCCAGTGTTCCCAAAGGAATGACATGCACTCAAATCCTTGTCTTAGGTTCTGTTTCTAGGGTAACCCACATCAAGACAGAAAGTGAATAAAAAGAGTTTTCTTCTCCAATGATCGTGCAGTAGAGGAAACACTGTAATTCTGTCAGGTAGACAGCAAGGGATCTCCGGCCCTTCCTGGGGACAAAGGTGGGCACCCCAAGCAATTGCTATGCCTGGGGGAGGAGGGAACGCCCTACAAATCTGCCAATCAGAAATTAGCTCGCCAACTGCAAAAGAATGCAGAGGATTCTCTAGTCAGTGAGCCAAGGAACACATGTACGATGGGGTCTGGAAGGTGACCTAGGATAGCCTAAGGCTAATTATCATGTCATTAGCTTAAATTTACATTGCAGTTCACCTCCCATATGGGCTTTCAGAGAGGCTCATGGAGATCCGCATGCGCAGTAAGACTCAAGTCATACAACTCTCAACTGTCCATCAAAGTGATTCATGGTGACATCTGAACCACGAGGAGAGCCCAATCCAGACACTATAAGACAAGACCCCAGACCATAACCAAGGTCTTTTTGTTACGACAAGGGGTCCATTCATCGTCTGTGGTGAATGTATCTTGCTCTTGCTCTTGCTCTGTAAACCTGTATCTTGTTCTTGCTCTATAATCCTATCTTTCTCTCCTCAATAAACCTCATTTTGTGCTTACCTTACTTTTGGTGTGACTGGTCATTCTTCAGCCAAGAGCACACCAAGAACCGATATTTCAGTCTGCTGACCCAACAATTCCCTTTCACAGAACGACCTCGCTGTCTTAGTCAGTTCAGGCTGCTATAACAGAATACCATAGACTGGGTGGCCTGAACAGTAAACATTTCTCTCTCACAGTCCTAGAGACTTGAAAGTCTGAGATTAAAATGCCAGCAGGTTTGGTGGCTGGTGGGGAAATGCTTCATAGACATTGGTCTTCTTGCTGAGTCCTCATATAGTAGCAGGGGTGAGGGAGCTCTCTGGGGTCATTTTTATAAGGGCGCCAATCCCATTCATGAGGGCCCCACCCACATAACTTAATCAACTCTTAAACCCACCTCTTAATACCATGACCTTGGAGGTTAGGATTTCAATGTATGAATTTGGAGAAGACACAAACATTCAGTCCATAACACTTCCCAAGTCCCTTGCTCCTATAGGAAGGCAGCATGGTGCAGTGGGAAAGCCATGAACTGGGATTTCGATTCAACCTTAAGTTCAAATCCTGCCTTTGTCATTGACTAGCTGTTTGACCTGTGTGACCTTGCTCAAGCTGTTTTGCCTCAGTGAACCTCAAGTTCCCCACTTATAAAAGAGAAGTAATGATACCTCCCTCCAGAATTGTTAAAAGAATTAACTATATATTAATAATATCTGTCAACAGTTTAGTCCAGTGCTTGGCCTATAGTAGTGACCCAATAGATGTCAGTTCCTTGACCTCCAATAGGTTGCTCCTCAGTCACTATGGGTAGAATGTAGTGTTCTTGTCCTTGTAGCATTTCTCATGGGAGAATAAAGCAAACAGATACCCAGAGTGAGAATATATCAAGATTCCAAGCTTCATGGGATTGCAGAACAGTAGAAAATGTAACTATAAGGAAAACCTTGTCTAGCTAAAATTTTTCCAGCCCATCTTTAAATTATTTAAAAAGATTTCTAACATTACAGAACTAAACCGAATTATATTAATATTCCACTCTTACAGTTCTATGGCAAACAAAATTTCATGAGCCAAAAAACCCCCCAAATAAAACAAAACAGGGAGAGGCTTATAAAACTAAATATGGAGCTCAGCACTAACAGCTGAATGGAGAAAGGAATTAAAATAATTTAGAAATCATGAGTGGATCATAAAGCATAAAGAAACTAAAAATTTACAGACTATTTAAAACTGGAATTGCTGACTGTTCAGAAACTACATAGATGGATCATGGCTGGTGAACAGCCAAAAAGGATTATGGGTGAATCTCCATTGTTCTAGCTGTTCCCTATGCCACTCATCTCTGAGGAAAGCCTGACAGTTAGATATTGAACCAGGCTAACGCTGGTAGCAGATTCGATGATTATAACCTGCCAATCAGTAGATCCTTCCACTGGGTTTGCAATTTTGATTTGCACACCAGATATCTGGTGGCCCTTACTGGTATTGACACCCTGTGGCTTCATTATGCAGCCAATTGAAATGCTTGTAATGATGAGTTTATGAGTAGTCTTAGCAGATGCATCCACACTTGCCCAATAGCCTTTCACCTCTGGAGAGTGGATGCAATGCCACTGAATCAGGTGTTGCCATGCATTATAGGAAAACAAGACTTGCATTGCCAACTGAGGCAGCTTGGTAGGAGTGTCAATTCGTATCACTGATTTGGGAAACAATTTGACATTATCTATTGAAGTTAAAGATACTTATACCCTATGCTCCTGCAATAGATACTGTATAATTCCATTTATATAGCTTTTGAAAACAGACAAAACCAGTCCATAGTTTAGGGATGCATACTTCTGTGGCAAAAAAGAAAACAGTACAAGGAATTTATTACCATAATGTCAAGGAAATGGTTACCTCTAGTGAAAAGGGAGGAGTTTGTGATGGACCAGGAGGAAACAGGGGTCTAGTGCAGGGGTTAGCAATGTTCTATTTCTTGACCTAGATGGTAGTTACAAGAGTATTTACTCTACAATAATTCACAATGCTGCATATATGTGCTTCATGGACTTTTCTATATGTATGCTATATTTCAGTATAAGAAAATTTTTAAAAACTTTCTCAAAGTCTGCCCTGAAAAATACTGGCTGTGAGATTTTAATATATGTTACTCACCAAAAGGGTTCCATGGCCAAATACATTTTGGAAACACTGGAGTAAATGAAGACAAACAGGCTTTTAATATGCCAAGGGATATTGTGAAATTCCAAGAGGGCTCAAGAGCATGCAATGACTTATGTGACCACGGAACTCTTTTCCTAAGAGACATCTTACAGAGCCTACACTTAGGAAATGTAAATGGAAAACAACATCATAAAACAAGTCCCAGTTTCATGAGCCAGTTGAGTTGGTGTAACCAAAGGTTTCAGGAGCTTTATGCAAAACATAAAATACAAAGTAGCAAACAAATGAAGTCTTGGGTGGTGCTGAACTAGAGGCCCTCACTATTCTTAAACTCCTGATCCTTTCAAGTGTCTACTCTTTTGATCTCAAACACTAAGTAGTGAGGGGTCAGCCCATAACCATTCCTCTGGGTAATAAATGTGGCCCATAGCCCGAGGCTTATCTCTCTGGCTATGTTTGTTTCAGTTTTCATGGTGACCATGTTGATAATTGTTTGTCAGTGGATGGATTGGCCACCCCATATTTGCTCCCTTCCTATTGTTTTATGTTGATTCTAATCACAGCTGTTTATAAGCAAAATCATCTGTCCTGTTGCTGGTGCTGTAATTCTGCTCTCACTGGGACACTATGTCAGTTAGCTTTCACTGTGTAACAAGCTACCCCAGAACCTAGTGGTTCAAAATAACAACCACAATTCTGTGGCCTGGCAATTTGGGCTGGGCTCAGATGGATGAGTCTTCTGCTGGTCTCAGCTAGGCGACACTCATGTGTCTGCAGGCAGCTGCTGGGTCAGCAAAAATATTGGCTGGCAGCCATTTGAGTTCCAGCCATGGATCTCTCTCATCCATCAGGCCACCCTGGATGGGCTTGTTCACATGGCAACTTTAACAAAAGTCCCAAAATTAGCAAGAAAGCGATGGTCTCAATGTGCAAATGCTTTTCAAATCTTTGCTTGCATCACATTTGTTATTGTCCTATTGGCCAGACAAGTCATATGGCCAAGGAATCCAGAGTCAGTATTGAAGGAGACTACCCAAAGGCATGGATACAGGGAGATTTGAACAAATTGGGGGCCGTTACTACAACAATCTGCCAAATGCACTTCTGGTATCATAGCCATTCATTATCAAAACTATCTCTGAAACTGAGCTGACTTATGATACCCTGTGATACCAAATTCACTGCTGAGTTGCATTTTTAAAAACAAACCTGTTTGTCATTCTTTTAAAGGAGTGATCTGAATAGGAAAGGCTGATTAGAGAATAGAGGTTTATTACATTTTCAAGGTTATGATGAAATGTAAACTATTTTCCCTCAGGAAAGTGTGTAAGATGATTATTCAAGGACAATTTTAATTATAACCTAAAAGTCAGAGGGATTCAATCAGATATGGAGTATCATTAGACTGAATGTGTTACAGAAATACAAAAGCTATGACCTTTCCTTTGGTTACACTTCTTTTTATTTAACAAAATATGATCCTTGGTTGTGGCTGTTGTTATTTTGTAACATGACTCTGTCCTATTTACCGTTTAACTGGTGCAGACTTCAAATTATTATCCAAGACTGGACATATTAATTCTGTCTGTTGGAAGAGAAGAAACCTGTCGTGTTGGGTAATTATGACTGTGGGAGGCAATAATGAAAAGGCAAAACAGGCCTAAGCCTGTTTTCTGTTGTCTTCAGGCGTTGACAGTCTATGGCTGTGGCCATGCTGAGTTGGAAGGGGACTCACATTTCCAAGTCACAACAGTATTTGGAGGTAATTTCTCTCAGGAAATGGCAAGAATCATCAGGTGACGACAGATGGGATCATCAATCTTTGTTCCTTTTGACCACCTAAGGTCACCATCCTGTACTGATTTTATATCATCATGACCACAGGAAGGGATTGTCACCAAGAATTTCGTATCCTCAGTCCTGTCTTCCCTAGTAAAGATCTCCTATATTTTTGCTTTGAATGACACTGAACTCTATAGATAATTAAGAACTTGGTGAAGTCAGTTTTTTCACTTTTTATTGATAAATTGACACAATGGAGATGATGGTAGAGAGTAGCAGCTCTTGTCAAGTTCTTGACAAGAATCATATCATTTAATCTTTACAGCTACCTTTGTATTTCTTTTTGACACAGGAAAAACCAGAGCAACCAAGAAATTAACCTGCTTGAGGACCTTTTACTTATAAATGGTGGCACCAGGATTTGAACTCAGGTATAATCTGACTCTAAAATTCTACTCTTACTTAACTACTCGGCCATACCACTCTCTGTTGAGAACTTTCTGGGTTTATCCGAACATCATCATCATCGTCATCTACACTTTTGTTGGGCATTTGCTGTTTGTGGTGTGTACAGAACTGTGCTGGAATTGTGGTATAAAAATACCTCTTATACAGTAGAATGTGGGATAAACAACCTTATAAATAGCTCTCTCTAGGGTGGTGGTCTTGGCGGAGAGGGAAAATATAAATTATAAGAACTTTGTCAATTGACAAACCTGCTTTTAGTTAGAGGTTAAACATCGTCTACCCCTTCAATAAATTGCTATAAGAGAGTTGCTAACAAGCAACAAAGTGGAACCATTCGAGTCCTGGCACATCTTCCCCACCACATCCATTCGAACATTTTATTGTTCAGTGAAATCGTGTGAAGTCAGGAAACTTAAGAGAGACCAGGGAGCATCCTAGATATCTTACAGATCTAACGTTCAGATACCAAATCATTGAGAAATGAACTTTTAGATTTACATATAGTTTTGTGTCTATGTAGTGCCAGTTAAAAGCACAGATTCAGGAAACAGATTGCTTTGGATCAACCACAGATCTGACATTTTACTGGCTGTGTGACTTTGGACAAGTTACTTAATCTCTCTGGTCCTCAATTTCCTCAACCAGAAAAATAGAATGATAACAGTACTCTCTGCAATTGAATTATTGTGGGGATTGAGATAATATATGTAAAACACGTAATGCCTAGCACATATAAAATAGTGAGTACTACTTAAATGTTAGCTATTACTGTTACTATTGTGCTAAGCAGTTAGAATCAGGTAGAAGTTTTCTTTTTTCCAATTAAAGTTTTTTAAATGAAAAAAGGTCTTCTTTTTTCTGATTTTAAAAGTAATGCACGTTCTTTGTAAAAGTCTAGAAAATGCAGAGTTACAGAAAATTGCTTTTAAACTTTTAAATATTCAAATTCTACCATTCTGGTGTCTTAGTTTGTTCAGGCTATAAAAAAATACCTTGGATTGGGTAATTTATAAACAATGGAAATTTACTGCTCACAGTTCTGTAGGCTATGAAGTCTCAGATCAAGGCACTAGCAGACCCAGTGTCTGGTGAGGGCCAATTTCTCATAGATGGCACCTTCTGTGTACTCAGATGGTGGAAGGCCATAAGAACTCCCTCAAGCTTTATTTATAAGGTAAGGTCACTAATCTCTGTCTTGAGGGCTCTGCCCTCATGACCTAATCACCTCCCAAAGGCCCTGCCTCTTAATACCATCACATTGGGAGATTAGATTTCAACACATGCATTTTGGAGGGACTCAAACATTCAGACCATAGCACCTCAGTGAATATATCATTTTGTTTTAGTGGCTCGAAATGAACATCAATTACCTCACAGTTCTGTGGACTGGCTGTCTGGGCTGGGCTCAGTATATCTCTGCAGTCTTCTTGAGGCTTGGCTGGGGCTGGATGGTTGAGGATGACCTCACCCACAGCTGACAGTTGGCAACCTGTTGGCCAGGGCATCTCAGTTTTCCTCTACATGACTCTTGGTAGGCTGGCTAGTCACATTGTGGTCTCAAGTTTCCAAGTGCAGCAACAGAGGCAAAACACCAAAGCATAAGCTCTTTTTAGGCCTCTGCTACTACCACATCTGCTAATGTCCCATCGCCAAAACAAGTTACATGGGGAAGCACAGACTCAAAAGTTCAAGACAGAGACTTTACCTTTTAATGGGAGGAGTGCCAAAGTCATATTCCAAAGGTACAGGCATACAGGGATAGAAATAATTTGTGGCCATTTTTTGCAATTCGCCACAGCTAAATACAGTTTAAAATTACATACATATGTATATATGTGTGTGAACATATATAGAGAGCAAACGAAAACACATGAAAAAATATATACCCAAACAAAAGAAATCATATTAAACGTGATGTTTTGTAACTTTTTTTTTCATTAATTTCATACTGGGAGCATTTTAATGTCTTCATTTTGAGGTGTGCATAATATTCCATTATATGGATTTACCATGACAAATTTAACCAAAGTCTCTTGTGTGTCCTCTAGGTTGTTTTCAATTTTACAATAAACTTCTGTGTGCATACATTTTTACACATTTTTCTCACAAGTTCCTTGGTGTACATATTTCAACCTCTGACATATTGCTAGAATATTCCACAGAAATATTGTATTCAGAGTCGATATTCAAAATATCCATTACTGGCAGAATGGATACTGAGGTCAGCATTGAACAAAATCCTGGAGGTAACCATTTAGTTGCTGGACTATGGAGAGGTCCAGGTCCCGTAGGAGAGAGCTGGGCAGCTAGGCTAGTGGATAGGCTGGGATAACAGTTATTTAGCTTTACAATAAAGATAAATACTGAATATTTATACTGAATATCAGCCACCGAGCAATGTGTGAGAGTCTGTTTGCCATTACCCTCTCCAACCTTAGATGCTGTCTAGCTTTTTCATCTTTGCCAATCTGATCCATGATAATGGTGAAAATAATACCACCTTTGATTTTGTATTTTTCTAGTCAACAGTGAGGGCACTTTTTGATGTTTCATCACTATTTGTATTGGGTTGTTATTGTTGCTTTTAATGAATTGCCCGTTTGTGTCCTCTGCCCGGTTTTCTTTAGAATGTTAACCTTTCAATTAAAAAGCTAGTATTTAAAGGTGCCTCACAATGTTCCTAAGCCCTTACTAGGCATTACCTATTTTAACAATCACTATAACACTAGAAAGTTATTATTGTTCCCATTTTAAGGATGAGAAACAGAAGCAGAGATTCAGTAATGAGCCCACCAGGATGTTGTTTTTAAGTGTTGGGGCCAGGATTCCAAGACAGTGATATTCCCCAGCCAAGATTCCTTGTTATTCTGCTCTATTCTGTTGCTTCTGCAGTATTTATTTGTAAGAGCTTTTTATGTATGCATATTAATCTTTTGTCATACATGTTGCATATTTTCCCTAGCTTGTCATTCTACTTTTTTGAGACAGAGTCTCACTCTGTTGCCCGGGCTATAGTGCAGTGGCGTCAGCCTAGCTCACAGCAACCTCAAACTCCCGGGCCCAAATGATCCTCCCGCCTCAGCCTCCTGAGTAGCTAGGACTATAGACATGAGCCACCACGCTCAGCTCTCATTCTACTTTTAACTGTCCTTATAGTATTGCTTGCTGTACTGGAGTTTAAAAATTTTATTGATAAACTTTTCTATATGAATTTTTAAACTTCAATAAGAAGTTTACAAAACTATTTAATAAGGTCAAATATCCCAAGCTTTTTTCATAATGGATTCTGTCTTTACTATCATTCTAAGATGTTATCCATGTAAAGGGTATACAAACATTTCACCTACATTTTCTTCTAAGATAGTGAATTTCAGAATTATCTACATTAACGAAATAGGTGCTTAGGCCCCACCTCAGACCTACTGAATCAGAATCTCTACAGTGAAGACTAGATGTGTATGTTTTTAAAAGGCACCAGAACTTCCAGTCCAAGAGGACTGGTAAATATACATATTTACCTCTTCTTGCTCCTCAAAGCACATGAAATTGCCCTAAGAAATAATAAATTGAGAATATACCTACAAAATCAGTTCCAGATGGGTTAAAAACCTAGCTAGAAAATATCAAACTTAACTTTTAGAAGAACACATAGGAGAACATTTATATTTAGGGTTCTCTAGAGAAATAGAACCAATAGGAGACACATATATGTATACGTGTATGTGTACATTTACATGTTCACACACACACACACATAGAGAGAAAGAGATTTATTTTAAGGAATTGGCTCACATAATTGTGGAGGCTGGCAAGTCTGAAATCCTCAAGGCAGACCAGCAGGCTGAAAATTCTGGCAAGAGTTAATGATGCAATCTTGATTCCAAAGGCAGTCTGGAGGCAGAATTCCCTTCTCTTCGGGGGACCTTAGTTTTTTTCCTCTTAAGACCTTCAACTGTTTTGGTGAGGCCCACCTCCATTATTGAGAGTAATCTGCTGTATCTAAGTCTACTGATGTGAATGTTAATGATATCCAAAAAATGCCTTCACAGCAACATCTAGACTGCTGTTTGACCAAGACAGCTGGGCACCATGGCCTATCCTATAGACATTCACATAGCCGAATGTGAATTCACATTCACTCGGCTATGTGAATGTCTACTGTGAAAAGACATTCACAATATCTTTTTGACCCCGTGGTAAAGAAGGATTTGTTAAACACACACACTAAAGGACTTGATAAATGGTTTGAACAGGAAAAAAATGTTGTGTTTTCTTACCTTATGCAGTTCTTCCCCCTCATTTGAGATGCCCCCAAGTAGACCAGAATCCACATCAGATAATATGCTTCATGAGATTATCACAACTTGCTTCCTTGCCAGAGAGCTATTTTTTCTTTCACTTCTGTGATTCCCGATAAACACCAAGAAACGTATATAAGAACATAAAAGAGACAAGTGTGTTTTAATTTAGGTCTCCACAAACCTAGATATTAGCTGTGGTACCAGAATATCCCAAGACAAAATACCAAACAATGATGGGTTTATTGTTGCCCTAATTTAAAATAAACCTGATTTATTTTTAAAAATGCAACCTCAAAACACAACTCACCAGACGTGATATGGAATGCATTATACGCCTAACCAAAAAACAAAACTCTACTCAGTACAGTGCACTTGAAAATTATCTTGCTATTAATAGATCTGCCAAATGGCTGTGATCTATTGGATTTGATATATTCAGATTTGAGCAGCTGCTGAGGACCGAAAACAAGCCATTCCATACGTTATTACTTAATAAAGAAACTAGGTCATGAAATAGCCCTTTGGTGAATTTTTTAAAAGAGATTTTGAAGAGCCCAATTCCATCTTTAAAAAGTCCCTGTCTTGGCAAAGCGGTAGTGTGATTAGCAAACTCCTTATCTGAAACTCTGTTAAATTGAGAGCAACTTGGGGTCCGCTGTTAACTTCCATCTCTTCATCTGGCACAAATGCCTCAAATATGGTACACCCACAACAAATATTTGCTCAATCTAAAAGCATCCCTCTCTTTTTTTTACATCTTGAGGGCCTGATGCTGAGCCACTGATTCAAATGCTTGGATTGAGTACCTCTATGAACACATTCATTTCGACAGATAAAAATGTTTTCAAGAGTTTAAGAGCACTGATCTGCTCTGCTAGGCTCAAAGCATTTTTAAATGTTTAATTACAAAACATTTCCACCCACTGGTCCCTTTAGAAACAAACATTTTCAAAAAAAGATTACCAACAAAACAAAACAAAGCAAAACCAGAGTGGATTTTAGAGTTTGGTTTTTTATTAAAGAAAAAAAAAACCCTTGTTTTGAGTTGGATTCTTCAGCAGTAGACTCTGACAATTCCAAAAAAAACAGCAAGGGAACGGGAGAGGGAAGGGGAGAATACCCAGAAGGGTGAGATATCAAGCAAAGTCCCGAAGAGGGTAACTTGAGCTCAGTCTTGCTCTGTGGATAGTGTAGGTCCTCATCAGGGGACAAGGGAGCTGGAGTGTTAATATTTATAGACACTACTACCAGCCCCACTATAATAATCAATGGATCAGTACCCCATGCATCATGGATTCCCAGGCACTTCTGGCAGTCTGAGGACTGTCCTCCAACATAGAGATGCAGGTGTCAGATGTGTGGTGGGTGGAGGGACAGGTGTGGAAGAAAATGGTAAAGGGCTCCAAGGGGACACGTGCCTACATCTGACAGCATCTGTGTCACTATTCCACAAGGGGTAATTTGTGAAGTTTTCCTCCACAAATGAAGAGCAAGCCCAGGTACGAGGGGAAGGAGGTACTATGTTACTGTGTAGGTCATGTAAGATTTAAGGCAGCAGCCGTATTTTCTTGATGTCCCTGTCCCTAGGTTGAGTCAACAGAAAAGAGGTTACAGAAGAGTTTGGTTTGAAGATGGACTTCTGTGTGATACTTCCCTCATGAGGGCAGAGGGAAGAGAGAGATCCACAGAGAGATCCCAAATGCTGGGAGGTGTTGGACAGTGAGCAGGTCTGGAGACCAAGAGCAGAAAATCAATCCTGAAAGGGGTACTTGGGTCAGACATAAAAACAAACTCAAACTAGCACTTCATTGGGAAGAAGGGGATGGGAGGAAAAACCGGAACTGGAAAAAACATTATTATAATACAATTACTGATATAAAGCTATATTGCATAACATATACAGTAATGCAATATATGAATTATTTAAATAATTGTGGTACATATTGAATGCACTACCTACATTTTAAGTACTCAATAGCCACATGTAGCTAGTGGCTACTGTGTTGGACAGCACAGCTCTAGAACATTCCATCATCACAGATTGTTCCTTTTGACAGTGTTAGCCTAAAGCTTACTGATTGGATCAAGAGTTGAGATAGATATGATGAACCTCACTTTCGTCTCAAACTCTTGTTACCGTCCTCTTCATATTCAACTTACAAGTCAAATTTTGCCACTGGGATTTCTCTGAAAAATTTGGAGCAGCAAGTTAAAAGACGATAGTACAGAGACATTTCTAAAACTTTCTGTCAGGAGCTACTTTTCTTAAATGGCTTTTGACTCCTTGAGTCTAGCCTGAGTTTTTAGGAGTCAAATGGTAACTCAGAATTAGTAGACACTGAGCTTCAGATGAGCTATTAGAACAACCAGAGTCATCTTCACTTTCTTTTTTGGTTGCTGTTTTCCATTACCTAATTGTTTGTGCACATTTTAATCTTTATAAGGAAAAGGAACAGAATATGATGTTAAGAAGGAGGAGGCAAGAAACCACACAGGAGTAGAAAAGTGGGCAGAATCCAACTTTCTCAGCCTCTCCTCTGCTACCATTTCCACATGGGCAGGGCACAGGATTTAGCTGCTTGGACAAATATTCGCCAAACCAAGTGACTAAGTAGAATTTGGGTGTGGTATTTCCAACATTTGGTGATCTGCTGCTGCTTTTATTGACATCCAAGAATATTTTAAAACTGTAGATTGCCTCCTGGGCCACCAGTAAAAGTCCAGGGTTGAGGAGACCCTGTGTTATCATTGATCACCTTTTTGCCAAAGTTGAATTACAATTTGGGCATCTTCAGAAGAAGACCCTGACACAAGGATTCAAGTGCAAGTAGTTTGTTTACGGGTGATCCCAGGAAACACTGGTAGAAGGGAGTTGGTAGAGAGAGGAAAAGGAAGGAAGCCAATAAAAAAAAAGAAAACTTTAGGCAAATTAAATTTGACAGAATTTAATTGAACAAAGAATGATTCACAAATCGAGCAGCCCCCAAACCAGGATAGAGGTTCAGAGATACTCTGGCGCTGCCACATGCTCAAAGAAGATTTATGGACAGAAAAAGGAAAGTGACATATGGAAAACGGAAATGAGGTACAGAAACAGCTGGATTGGTTACAGCTCAGCATTTGCCTTATTTGAACACGGGTTCAACAGTTGGCCGCCTGTGATTGGCTGAAACTCTGTGATTGGTACTAGTGTAGGTTACAGTCTGTTTACACATCCAGTTAGGTTACACTTCACTAACTACAAGAAACCTTTAGGCCGAACTTAAAATATGTATGGAAGCAGCTTTAGGCTAAACATAATTTAACAATACACTACCAAGTGAGTTTCTGAGTGGGAACTCTGGGATCTAGTGCCTCAGAATTATCTCACTGAAGGGCAAAAGAGCTGGAGCATTTATCCATGGCTGGCTGAGAGATGCTGCAGGGTGGGGTACAGGAGCACTTTGGGCCTACTGTATGCGAGAGCAGAGAAAGTCCTTAGGCAAAGAAATGCAGGTTTGGGCAGTCAGGGAAATGGCGAGTGATAAGAGATATAGGCGAGGCCTCCACAGTCTGCTACACGATTTATTTTTACTTTTAAACAGGCAAAATAGACCTAAGCCTCTTAGAGTACATCCCATCCATGTCCCAGTAGGACTGATCCACTGGCACAGAGAAGATATTGAGTCACTGCCAAATGGAAAAACAAAAGAATCTTTAGTGGGCAACTTGACCTCTGGTCAAAACATCCCAAATAGTTGAGTGAGGACAGACAGAGCATTTGGTATTAAGTGTATCTGAATTGAAAGGGTGGGGAGACTGCCTTCTGGCTTTCACACCACAGAAGACATGGAATAACTCATTTTAACCACTTGTCAGAGCATACATGGGCTGCTCGTGCATTCTGGAATTTATGAGAGAGAATTACCAAATGTTTTCTGCTAAGGCTGATGAAGCTAAGCTGAAGCATCTGGGGGCCAGGAAAAAAAATATATATGGTTGCATATGTGCCACTGTTTATCTGTTTGCAAAACATGCCATATGCTGACGGCCTGGCATATGTTGAGCTATATGGAAAAGCAGTCAGAGAGAAAGAAGAACTGAAATAAAGAAAGAGAGGGAGAAGGAAAGCTATGAAAGAGAAAAAACAAACTGTTATGGCTTTGGCTAATGGTGAATTCCTTGAGCATAAGGGGTGTGTCTTGGTCATCTTTAATTCCCAGTGCCTACGGCTGTGCTGGGCACACAGTAGATGCTTAGTTAGGTGTCCTGAGGATGAAAAGAGTTAGCACGTGTAAGGTGCTTAGAATCATGTCTCCTACATACATACATAATGCATAGTAGGTGTAAACTGAATTAATGCATGAGAGGATGTTTAGAGCTAAAAAGTCCCTTGGAGTTTCTTTATATCAGTCTCTTTCTTTTACATATAAAACTAAATTTTGGGGGCATAATATGACAGGTTGTGGCTAATCCTGATCCTATTCTTTGTCCTTTTTGTCATTACACAGAAAGAAGTTAAGAGGAAAGAATTGAATTGTAGTCTTAAAATGCAGCCAGACAGGGATCAGTTCTGTGGTACAGTTCCTGAGCTGCCTGTGGAATCTGTAGGAAGGTCTTGCCTATCTTTGGCTCTTTGCTGTTCCATGTAAATGTTAAAATCTACTTGTCAAGTTTTACAAAACAAACAAAGACCATTATGATTTTTATTGAGATTGCATTGGATCTGTAGACTTGAGGAGAACTAACATCTTTATATTCGCCTTCTGATTCAGTTTGATAAACAATCTCTCCATTTATTTATCTTAATTTCTCTCAACAAAATTTTGTGAATTTTTTCAGTGGGGATATTGTTAACATTATCCTTGGATACATAGTATTTTTTTGATGCTATTATAAATGGTATCTTTTTAAAATTTCATTTTCCATTTGTTGTTGCCATATAGAAATATAATTGATATCTTATATGGACTTTATATCCAGCAACTTTGTTAGACTCTCTTACTTCTAGTGAATTACCTGTAGATGATTTTGGATTTTCTTTTGCACGCAATCACAGCATCTGTAAATCATGACAGTTTTCTTTCTTTCTGATTTTTAGATTTTTTTTCTTTTACTTGAATTATGCACTGGCCCAGGCTTTTAGAACAATATTGAATAGAAAAAGTCCTAATAAGCACACATGTCTTATTTCTGGTATCAGAGGGAATGCTTCTAAGGCAATGGGTACATGAGTATTTATTATAACAATTTCTGTACTTTGTGTATGTTTGAGAAATTCATTAACAAAAAAGTTATTTTTTTAAGGGAAAGTCTTTGACACTTCACTGTTAAGGATGATGTTTGCTGTAGGTTTTTGGTAGATATTCTTTATCAGATTAAGAAAGTTTCCTTCTCTTTCTAATTTGCTAAAAATCTTAAATCATGAATAGAAGTTGTACAAATAAAGTTTTTATTTCCATCTATTGAAATGATCATATGATTTTCCCCCTTCGATAGGTTACTGTAGCAAATTACATTGATTTGCTTGCTAATGTTAAACCAGCCTTGCATTCCTAGGATAATGCCAACTTGGCTATGTGGTGCTGGATTTTGTTAATATTTCATTAAAGATTTTTATATTCACCCCATTCTGTAATTGTAGGGTCTTGTTGTCTAGTTTATACCAGGATCAAATAATGAGTTGGGGTTTACTCCCTTTTTTTCTATTCTCTGGAAAAGTCTTTTTAATATTAAGAGCTACTTCTTTAATTGTTTGGTCAAACTAATCAATGAAGCCATGTGAATCTGGGATTTTCTTTATTTAAAGGTTTTTATTTATGCATTGAACTCATTTTGTAGTTTTTGTCTACTAAGCTTTTCTATTCTTTATCATGTTAGTTTTGATAAGTTGCCTTTGTACAGAAATTATTTTATCTAAATTTTCTTTTTTAGGGGGGCATAAAGATATTCATAATATCAACTTATTATCATTTTAATGTCTACAAGATGTTTTCAGTTCTGACTGGTAATTTGTGCTATCTCTCATTTTTGAAGATTAGTCTGGCCAGAGGTTTATCAGTTTTATCAATCTTTTAAATAAAACCAATATTGAGGTTTTGTTAATCCTCTGTAACATATATTTGTTTCCTATTTACCTATTTTTTCTTCTTTATGATTTTTTTTCTACTTTCATTGGGTTTATCTTGCTATTCTTTTTCTAACACATTGCAATTAATATTTAGCTCATTAATATTAAGGACTTTTTCAGGATCTAGAATATCATTTAAGGCTATAGAACCTACTATAAGCATTACATTTGTTGTATCCCCCATGTTTTGATATGTAGTATTTTTTCATGCAGTTCAAAATAATGTCTACCACTGAGTAAAAAGTTATTTGAAGAGAACAGGAGGTTCACATCATCTCGAACTATCACACTGCAGATTAGTTATTAATTACAAAGTGAGAAAAGTGCCTGATGTCTCCTTGATGTCTCATGTAACCCAGTGATCAAACTTACCATCATCAAAAATGGGATAAACACATTACGTGTCTCCTAATGTGAGGCAGTGGGAAGCATGCAATATTAACTATGTAGTTTTCTCACCAAAAATGTTTAACCTAAATCTGATAATGAGGACACAAGCAGACATGGGGTATTCTATAAGAAAATCAGCCTGGACTCTTCAAAAATGACAATTTCATAAGAGACCATAAAAGAAAAAAAAGAAAGAGGATTATTCTAGATTAAAGGAGCTAAAGAGACATGACCACTAAAAAATGCATGATTTTTAATTGGACACTGACTACAAAACCAAACAAAAATAGCCATGAAGGATATTATTGGGATAATTAGAGTAAGTGAATGTATTCTGTATTAAACAGTATTATATCTATTTTAAATTTCTTGGAGTTGTAATAATATCGTGGTTATATAAGGGGACATCTT
>NW_012150986.1:1059431-1247393 GCF_000956105.1 Propithecus coquereli
TAGTTGTCCACCTAATTTATTTCTATTTTTAGTAGAGATGGGGTCCCGTTCTTGCTCAGACTGGTCTCAAACTCCTGAGCTCAAGTGATCCTCCCACCTCGGCCTCCCAGAGTGCTAGGATTACAGGTGTGAGCCACCGTGCCAGGCAGTCTTGCTGATTCTTTTTCGTGCAATAGCTTTATAAATTTTGGGGAGAAGGATGTAATAATCTCCCACTATAATTGTGGAAATGACCTATTTCTCCTTGTACTGCTGTTAATTTTGCTGTATATAGTTTAGGCCATGTTATTTGCATATCAACTTAAAGTTATTATATCATCCTGGTAAATTTTACCTTTATTATTACAAAGAATTTTTGCTTTAAGGTCCCTTAGTCAGAGATGAATGTAGCTACACCAGATTTGTTTTTGTTTGTTTTTGGATATTTATTTTTACCATCATTTTACTTTCAGTGGTTCTGTATCCTTTTGTTTCTGATGGGTTTCTTGTAAACAGTATTTAGTTGTGTTTTACTTTTTTTATCTATTTACTTCAATCCATCTATATCTACATATATTTAAATATAATTTATAAATCCACAAGATATTATTGTTTTATACAGTCAAAGTTCATTTACATCTGGCCACATATTTATCATTTTCATAGTTCTTTATTCTTTCCTGTCTCTCTATGATCTTAGATGATTTTCTTTTCTTCTTTTGCCTGAAAAGCATCCTTTAGAATGTTTTTAGCATCCTTTAGCATCAGTTTGCTCATAAAGGACTCTCAATTTTTGCCCGAAATAAAATTTATTTCACATGTATCACTAGATATGGAATTCTAAGTTGGCAGTCATTTATTTTCGGTACATTGGGTATATTAGTTCTCTGACTTCTGCCTTCCACTATTGCTGTTGAGAAGTCATCTGTCAGTCTAATCAATGTCTTTAAAAAGTATTTGTCTTTTTCTTTGGTTTCCTTAAATTTTTGTCTTTGCTTTTGGTTTTCTGCAGTTTAACTATGATCTGTCTAGACTGGATTATATATATATAATCTTCTGTGCTACTGTCTTCTCTCCTTTGGGGACTCCAATAAACATAACTTGGGCCTTTTCACTCTGTTCTTTATATCTTACTCTTTTGTAGTCTCCTCCCTTTGGTCTCTCCCTGTCTTATTCTGGATAATTTCTTGTGAACTTTCTTCTCATCCACTGATTCTCTCCTCACCTGCTGATAAAGCTGTGTGTCAATCGAGTTGTTAATATTGATTATTTTATTTTTCTGCTCTAGAATTTTTTTCTGCTGTTCTTCTTTCAAGTTGTCTTTGTTATGTTCCTTTGCCAGAAAACTTGTCTATTTCATGCTTTTTTTGCTGAAACTTTCATGCTTGGCTTTTATGTCCCTCAATACAATAAGCAGTAATTTTACAGTTTGTGTCTAACAATTCTATATCTGTTATCCATCTGTGACTTTTTCTATTGTCTGCTATTTCTAATTGTCTTTAGCTATACTATCTTGTTTCTTCATGTCCCTGGTTATATTTGATTGTGTGCTGGACATTGTATTTGAAAAATTATTTGTTACCTAGGATGATGCTACTTTCTTCTGGAAGGGGTTTTCTTTTGCTTCTACTGAATTCTATAGGTGAGAACAGTCTAAGACCATCTTTATCCAAGGTCAAAGGTTAGGATCTTTAGGACATCCCCCCCAAGATGATGGCCACACCAAGTTTCAGACCCTGTAAGGGCTCATTTACTTCCTTTTTATTCCACCTCAAAGGGTTCAGCCTTCAAGATCTCAGCAAAAAGAACGATGCTTTATCTAGGTGCCCACATTTGATGAAGCTACATTTTGACTTTTATCCCCTAGTCCCATAAAGTTGCTAAAAGTGTATCTCAGTGGCTCCTTCCAAATCAGAAAAAGCCCTTAGGACAGAAGCTGCTCTGAGAGCATTTATTAACTTTTGATATTTCTGTCCTTGTTTTTTGGGATCTCAGTCTGATAAGTACTCACCATCTTATAGCTCCTTGATGATTTTAAGAGGCTGTTTCATATATTTTGTGCAGGTTAGTAATCTATTGTCTCTTAGCTTCACATCTATCTGTTATGAACTGAATTGTGTCCCCCCTAAAATTCCTATGTTGAAGCCCTAATCTCCTATGTGACTGTATTTGGAGATAGGGTCTGTAAAGAGGTAATTAAAGTTAAATGAGATCATAAGAGTGGGGCCCTAATCCAATAGGACTAATGTCCTTATAAGAAGAAGAGTCACCAGGGATGTTCACAGACAGAGGAAAAGCCGTAAGAGAACACAAGGAGAAGACAGCAATCTGCAAGCCAGGGAGAGAGGTCTCAGAAGAAACCAATCCTGCTGACACCTTGATCTTGGACCTCCAGCCTCCAGGACTGTCATAAATAGATGTCTGTTGCTTGAACTACTCAGTCTGTGGTATTTTGTTATGGCAGGACTGATTTACCATCCTTCTATACTGTATCCTGTGTTGCTGGGGCAAGGACAGTGTAAATCTATTTCTGCTTTTCAAGTAGGTGACCTATTAGACTCTGCCAACAGGGGGCACTAGAGGAGACTAGAAGGCAGGAGAAGAAAGGAAGGACATTCTCCTTCCTGTTTGTTTTCTGTTCCTGTGAGCATCATACCAGAAGTATGTCTCCTTGGCAGTGGCAGTTCTGTCCTATAGCTGTTAAATCCATTTGGCAGGTTTTTAATACTCCAGATCAACTTCATTGCTACCCTCCCCACAAGACACCAGCACCACCAGTTGATGCCACATCCTGAAAGATCTTGGTCCCCACCCATTGGGACCTTTTTCTAAGCTTGTAAGTTTTAGTAATTCCTATTTCTTTCCTTTGTTTCCTAGCCCCAGGAGTTTTAGCTGCCTCCAACAGGTGCAATCTCTGCGATAACTTAGTATTCTTGTCTTGCATTTTAAGTTACCTAGTTAACAACGTTATACTTAGTTGCAATTCTTTATGTTAACTTATCTTCATTAAAATGGGTGATTTCTATCTCCTGACTAGATTTTGATTGATTCATATTTCATTCAGCTTTTTTATGTGTCTTCTTTGGGAATGTTAGTTTAAATTACTATTTTCCCATTCCCAAAATAGAAAGGCTCCCAAAATGTTATTATTATGTCATGCAAACAATGGATGCATGAGTCCATTGCTTCGTCACTAAAGCCAAGCCATGTAGTCTTTGCTTTTGCCCTAAGGTAAATGATGGGGAGGTCCTCCTTTTTTTAATGTATTGTTATCCTCTTTCATGGGGGCCATGTTTTAGCTCTTTAGGAGAGGTATACACCTCTGATCTCAGAGGGGTCTGGGCTCCTTTCATACTGGGTAGAAGGAAGGGTGTCCTGGCCTGCAGTTTGAAGGTTCATGAAAGAAAGCAAAGCTGACATGGTCACTCAGTGCCAGGCATCATCAGCATTAGTGAGGCTGTCTCTGCCACCTCATCACTGGATTTTGACTCAGGTTGCAGATGGCTCACTAACTGCCTTGGCTTCTAGAGTCACAGTGATGTATACAGAGAGGATCTTGGCTATCATCTGGTCTAATGCCCTCCATTTCGAAGTGAAGAAACTGAATCTAGAGGTCCCATGGCCCAATTAATAGAAATCAGGAGTAGGACCAATAGCTGCTGACTATTCCAGTTCTCCTTTCCTTCTTGGCTTTAGTTTCTTACATACCCACCCACCTCCAGCCTATCTCCTGCTTTGTCTCCTCCTGTCCACCTTTCCAGTCCCTTGATCTCCCTCATCCCTAATGCATGCTGTGCTCCAGCTAAGCGTCAACATTCACTCTTCCCTGAGCACATTGATCCCTTTACTTCTGGACTTTTGTCCCCATTGTTTCCTCTGCGTAGGATTCCCTTCCCCCGGGACTGAACTATCAAAATCCTACCGATCTTCGGGTTCAACACAAATAGCACCTCTGCCATGCATCTTTCCCTAGGATACAAACCTGGAAATAATTTCTCCGTCCTCTGTGTGGCTATGACACTATGTATTTCTATTGGACCATCCATTAGTTCTGTCTTGTATTATAGTTGTTTATGCTCATTTTTTCTATATAAAATTATAATTCACTTGTGTGCAGAGATTCGTTCATCTTTGACCCTCCTCAGTGCCTATCACAGAAGCTTGAATATAGTGATAATAATAATTAGTGTTAAGCCCCATGCTTAAAGTTTTACATGAATTGGCTTATTTACTTCTCCCAATAACTCTTTGAAGTAAATATCATTATTAGTCTTACTTTACACATGAAGAACCTGAGACACAAAAAGATTAAGAAACTCACCTAAGATAACACACCTGGGGAGTCAATCTCAGGGCTGCTGATGCGAAAGTTCAAGCTCTTATCTATGATGCAATACTTTCTTCTAAGGACCATCTGGGGATCTGAATTTATTTCACTGTTACTAAATACTAAAACAATATTTTTATTTAAAAAACAACTAAATGCTTGAACCTATAAAAGCAGTTGTCCTCCCAGAAAGGAAAAAAATGGAGGTGGGGGGGACACGAAATAAAGGTTAAGATCTCTTACATTTTTCAAATGTGCTTCATCAAATTATTTACAAC
This sequence comes from Propithecus coquereli, assembly GCF_000956105.1. Lineage (NCBI taxonomy): Eukaryota > Metazoa > Chordata > Mammalia > Primates > Indriidae > Propithecus > Propithecus coquereli. Next base: position 1,064,016 of record NW_012150986.1, read on the forward strand.
TTTTGATCTCCTCTATTTCAAGAGTAAAGTGTTAAGTCCTTTCCCAGAAAAGAATGATTTTATAAAGTGTACTGTGGCTTATGAAACCTTTAAAATCCATGGAAGAAAAGAGAACAACATGAGTCATTATTATTAGTTGGCTTAAATTTTACAAGAACTCTTGTGGGTTAATAAGGGCTGGAATCACCTCAGGAGTCTGCCATTCTCAGATAGGTGTGGGCTTATTACGTTTTATTTTTATCACCTCAAATGAGACATGGCTAACTATAGCAGTGCCAACTCTGTGGGATCCTAAAGATTAGTATAGGGTTCAATTTTCCTCACTGAACCCCCAAACTGCTGGCTAGCTGAGGAGATTTTAAATGCAAAGCTACATAACCAACCACTCCTCAGAACAGGACCTTCTGAAACATTTGGCTTGAAAAAGAAACCCAGCAAGTTAGATCACAGTTGGCCAGAGTTACTATTGTATTTTATTTGGAGAAACTACAACAAGGTGGTGAAGGGAGCAGCAAGGTTGGACGAGCTTTGGGTTTACCTGAGAGGCTGTGCGGTGCAGTGTTAAAGCCCAAGTAAGCTTTGGCAGCAGACAGACCTTAGAGCACCCAGCCAGGACTGCCATTTAATGGCTTGGTGCCATTGGCTAAGTCACCTAGACTCTAAGCTGCATTTTCCTCCTGTGTCAAATGGGGATAATGATTCTCATTTTAAAAGGTTGTTATGATGACTTCATAGCACAGTGTGGCTTCCTAAACTTGAATCATTTATATGTAGCCATATCAGTCAGGGTAATTTTGAGGAAAGTTTAGTAAAGGGATGTGTTATGAAAGTGTGGGCAGGGTTCAAGGAAACTAGCTAAGGGATAGTGCAGGGCCCAAGGCTACCAATTGAGGGGAGCTGTTATGAAGCCAGGCCTGAAGCAGGCAAGGGGAGAGAGCATGCACAGAACCAGGGAGCCATTAGAGAAGGCTGCGGGACCATGGCCATCAATCAAGGGCTCAGTCAACCTACAGCAACCCTGCTGGAGAGGAAGCAGGGGACTGAGGAAGCACCCCAGCCTCACTCTCTTCCCACCCTCCATCTCCTGCTGGAGCTCCCCATTGGCTGAGCCCAGCAAATAGCCAGAAGCAAGGGAGCCCACGATGTGGCCCATGCTGGCCAGCCTCTCGGTAGAGAGCCAGGAGGAGGAGGAGGAGGAAGAGGACAAGGGGAGGAAGGTGGACAGGGAGAGGCGAATGGAACCTATGGAGCACATTGCCTTGATTAGTGTTTGTTCATTTTCCCCTTAAAATAAACTTCCCTTTTATGAACTGAAATAAATTAACTTCAAAAGGGAGATTTCTTAAACCTCATCCTAAGCAATGATATACATGAAATCACAGGTTGGATGTACTAGTTTTTTCTCTACAGTAAAATTAATACTAAAATAGAAAGTGCACACATGTATACTACATTTGGGGGAGGCTTGGCGTCAGTTCAGGGCTTGGAACATAGTAAGCACTCAATAACGTGGTCATTTCTGTTGCCGGAAGTTGCAGATGAATGTGCAGTGGAACACCTTGTACATATTCAAACTAATTTTAAGAAATATATGTTACTATTACAAACATGATCTTTTCCCCAATGTATTTTCTAACTGGGTATTGCTAATTTATGGAAAAGATGCTATAAATGAGTTTTATGTATTTGTTTTATAACTGGCCCATCTTAATCAATTTGATTATTTGGTCCATTGATTTTTCATTAGATTCTTTTGGTTTCTCCAGGAGAACAAGCAAATCATCTGGGAATGTTGATAAGTTTTACTTCTTATTGCTGTTTAATGTCTTGTCATTATGGCTAGGACTTACAGGGCAGTGTTAAACAACAATGGAACAACAATGGTGATAGACAGGAATTCTTTGTTTCTTCCTTACTTTAATGGCAATGCTTCTAGCTTTTTGTTGTTTGATTTTTGTGGTAACATTAAACATGATGTTGGCTGTTGGTTTATGAGAGATATTCTTTATCTTGTTAAGGAATAACAATTTTGTTCCTTTTTATTCCTAGTTGACTAAGAATTATTATCAGAATGGGCATTATGTCTTATCGAATGCCTTTTAGATGTCAACAGAGACCTTAGATTTTTGGAATAAATCCTGCTCGATTATGATGTATAAATCTTTTACCATATTGCTTTTTTTTTTCTATGAGTTAGATCTTGGTTGAATAAAAGGAGAGTGTGTATGCCTAAAATTCATGTTCAGGATTTTGAAAGACTAAAAATGTACATAAAATTAAAGTATATACATCCTTTTGTGGCTCATAAGTGTGATGATTGGGTTTTCATGCTCACGTGTGAGATGTGCCTACCTCAAACTTTGTTACGACCTGGCCACATTACCCAATGTGAATAAAAAATTTTAAGCACATATTATTATTCTGATGAAGAATAAATATGTAAGAGCCTATTAGTGAAATTGCATGTTGAACATAGAGTAATGTTTAAAATAACGTTGTATGAGAAATAACCGTAGTTGCAGTTTCCCAGCAAAATGGAAACGTCCTTCACCAGTCTGTAGGCTACTGAGTCTCTCTCCAGCACCTTAGCAGTTTCTCAAAGAACGGACAGACCAAAAGTTGGAAGATCCTGCTTTGGGCTGCCCTTGCCCTTTCAGGAGAGAATTCTAGGTGGGAATTAATTTGGGCCTTGCAGATCTTTCTACTTTTTTGAAACTAGCTCCAGCATCAGACTTTTCTTTTTTGTCTCTACTTAGAGTAGGTAAGTTTATCCCAGTCTGTGCGGGGACAACTAACTAAGCAAGTGAAAAACCAAAGTTGGACATGGGAGGACGCGTTCCATCTTTGTAATCTTCATAGATCTGGGTCACCCTAGTGTCCATTTCAGCTCAGCGCACATTCAGAAGAAACAGTGCTCTAACTATCCAAAATAATTGAAAATCTATTTAAATTTTTACTGTGGTATCCGCAAAATGTAAAGAAGGTATTCCATTCATAGCACCCAGCCAAGTTCCTCCTCACTCACCTTTCTCCTTAAAGCCCCATGTCATCGCAACCTAATAGTTGCCCCTCTTTCTCCCACTGTGTCTCAGAAGGTCTCTAGGCTTTCTCTCCAACCCTGGCCTTTGACTTCTGTCCCCTTTGAGAACCATTCTTTTCTCTTCCTTGAAGTTACCAACTCTCTACCCTTCTCACTGCAAACCAATCAGATTCTTTTCAGTCCAAGCCCTCTCCCATTGCCCAGCTCTGCATGTTGAGGCCCAAGAACTATCGGACGAAGGAGAAACCCTTAATAGGCAGTTTTCATTTTGTGGTTTTTTATTTTGTTTTGTTTTCCTTTAACACATGCAGAAACAAAATTTTCAGGCAATCTCCAAACTTCTGCTTACTCAGGACTTAATCTTCTTCCTCCAGCAAACATTTTACCATGTTCTAATTGGATAGATTCTAAATCCTTCCACTCCCACTAATGCAATTATAGAATAGCCAGTAAACAAGAGGTCAAAAGCGGGGAGACCTGGGTAGTCCAGGACCTGGAAAAGGAATTCTGCAAGTAATAAAGTGTTGGGTTTATTGGCAAAAATTTGGTCACAAAAAGTGCCATCTCTGCTATTTGGCCTGGGCGCCCTGAAGCTGAAGTTTCCCAAAAAGTATTATTAAGGTCTCAAGAAAGAGGTACAGGAAAAACAAGGCACATTAAGCTGTCTTTCTGCTTCTTACAGCTGGAGGGTTTTCAAGGGCTGGGATGCATCTAGATGCATCTAGGAGGGGCCCTGCCTGCCTTGGGCAGTTTCTGTCCCTGCCCTTGCCCTCTGTCCACCTCCTCAGTCTCTGAAGCCCACACGCCCCCTCCAGCAGAGTGCTGAGCCTATTTTTAAAGACCAGGCATACTCCGAATGAATAATGACTTCTGTTTTTCTCCACCCTGTGCCAATCAGTGACTCATCAACCATTTTCTAAATGACTATGTTTTCATTCCCCAGTTTCCTTTGCAGTGCGATATTTGAGAAGATTAAATGCAGCCCCTAGCTGCCTCCCTCTGCTTTCTTGCGTCTTGTTTTAGAGATGTTAATGCCCCCAAAATAGAAGCATTTCATTGAATACTGATCATTTAGTGACAAGTGAAAACGTGCGCGAGCGTGTGCGAGCGCACACACGCACACACACACACACACACACACACACAGAGCAGTGTTTGGGAAACGTCTATACAACTTCCAGGAGGAGAATGGGTGAAAAGAAAAGGAGATGGAATCTCGGACTATGATAAATGTGGTATCTCAGCTGCACCCCATTCCCTGCCCCTAACCTCAGCCCAAGATGTCCAGGCTGAGGCCCCTTATTAAGGACTCACCTACACTGTGTATAGTCACTTTCTACTCCCTGCTATTCTCTTACTGCCAAATCTTTGTTTTCCTTCACCATCGCTTCTCCCCCTCTCCTACTCCCACCCCAGCACCTTTCCCTGCCCCTCACAATAGCGTTTCCAGTTTCCTGCAGTCCTGTTAGCAGCCACAAGGAAAATGATTCTTTTTCTGGGGTTTTCTCTTCCTATTCCTACTCCTGGACATGGCTGTTTCCAAAATGGGGCTGACCTTTTGTCTCAAGGGCAAAGACAGGGTTTGGATGGTGAACATAAACCCATCATCATTTCTAGGATCATTTAATACATTGCTGATCCTGCGGCTGATGGGCCTGGGATCTTATCTTCTTGACACAAAAAATCCCAATCTCAGTCCTTAGATGTCCCTCCTCTACTGTGCAGAGATTCCTATTTGTTTTTCTCCACACTGCTGTGGCCTAGGAGCTTCATCTACATGGATTGCATCATCAGGGTTCTCTAGTCTACAGGCTTCTGGTTGGGTTTGAACTGTGGAGAGTCTCAGAAGTGGATGGGGGGTAGGGATGGGAGGTGGGATGTGGGAGGACAGTGAGATCCAGGTATTTATTCTGCTCATTTCCATCTTTGGGCTGATTCTGTCCCTTGACCTAAGGTCACCACTTCTTGCAAGGAAGCCCACCTATATGACTCTTTCTCCTTCCACTAACCTCCCTCCCTTTGGGCCTAGGGGTGGTAACAGCTCTGTGCTGCTTGCCCTGAGTCCCTGCATTGTGTCCGCTTGCTGCCATCATGTAATTAGTCCCTTCATGAGAGATGCCATCTGTTTGTTGGTGAGACCCTGACTGGTCCTACTTTCCTTTCTTCTCCATCCCCACCTGACCTTTTGACTCAACTTGCTCTGATTTTTCTCTCACCTGCAGCATCTTCTGGCCTCCTTAGGCCTCTAGCATGAAGCTCAGTGGGCCGTATGAGGCACAGCTGATCCTTTGGGAAACAGCACCAAAGGGGCTACAGTGACAGGAATGAGACTTTCTGGAGCAAAAAGCACAGACCCTCAAAAGTCTTCAGACTCATGGTTTAAGAGAGATGTTCATGAGCTTCAGTTGGCTGACACATACTTGCTGGGAAGAAAGGATAAGGATTGATTTAGAGCTGGATTGTTAACTATGGCCCAGGCCCTCCACATTCCAATGTACTTGTCCTGAGCCTGCAGGACTTCTGACTGTGTGAACCATTCCCAGTCATCTAAGGCCACAGCAATCTCTACAGCAACTGAATCTCAATAATCATGATAATCATAATTCTAATCATCATAATGGCGACCAATGACTGAATGCCAACTCTGAACCAGGCACTCTGCCTGGTGCTTTGCCTCAGTAAACCAAATGGAAGTTTCCATCTCACTCTTAAGGGTTGCCTCCCCACAGTATTGGGGAAAGAGAAAGATTGAATCCCAGTCCATTGCCAAGTTGTCCACTGTCATCTCTCAGCTTCTGTGAGTCATGCGTCACTTCTGGTTCCACCAGGGGATGCTAAGGACTTTGCCATGGGTGGAAGTTGGGAATTCCTGCAGGACCTTCCCATCGGGTAAATGGCTGTTCCCTCTGCAAAGATCTCTGGGAACTTTGGGGGATAATTGGGAGTCCCAACTCACTTTCCTCTCCAACATAGCCAGACCATTATGCAGGTCTATCAGTCTGCGATGAAGATTTGAGGAGCATCAAAGGGGAAAACTACATGTGAAGGAAGGGGTGTAAAAATCACAGGAACCCTTGAGGAGTCTAGCTGTCACAGGGGGACTCTTAGAGGCACACCCCAGTTCCTGTCCTGGCCCTGGCTTCCCACCTACATTTTTCAAGTCAGCTCTTCTCTGTGGAAATTCTTCCTTTTTCCACCTCTGCCTCTCCCCTTTTGGAAATGTTCATCCAGCGGGGCTGTTCTCATCCAGGATGCATCCCTCTTCCCCCAACAGAGTACCCTGTAGTCTACCCTGCGTGGGATTTTGTCTGCTCTCCCTCAGGACCTGCATGCTGAGGTGATGGACAGATGCATGTCTTTACTCTTCAACTTGTCTGACAATAGCTGTGGACATTCTCTCTCCCCCTCAACACACACACTTGCAGAGATCTCCCAAGGACAAATATTAATTCTCAGAAACAACATAGTCTTTCTCTAAGTGCCCCCATGCTTTACAAGGCCCCTCTTCCACAATGGAATTGTTACCTCACATTGTTGTATGACCACAATTTGTTCTTCTGTTCATTTTTCCTTTTCAAGTTGCTCAGTCTTGGGTCTATGGGAACAGGCTCTTTAATGGAGCCCTTTAGCTATATAAAGACCCAGTCCAGGTGTAGAAATGACCACTTATAAGAGACACTGCATTTCTTAGCTAAGGTCCCTCCTCTGCCTGATCTCTGTCTGGGGTGGGTTTGGTTTCATTCCTCTGGTTCCTTAGCTCTAGACCCTCACAATCTCCTGAAGTGGCTGAGATTCTTTCCCCACATTCTTTGCCCTAGTGGATGGCCCATCAATCTTGGCACCTACGGATTGGCCTTATTTCCTTTCTCTCTCTCTCACGTCTATATCACATACATTACCAAGTCCTGGTGATGTTATCTCCTTGACTATTTCTGAAATCCATCTACCCCTCTCCATTCCTCCTCTCTCCACCACCCCCACCACTGCCTCTATGTTGGCTGCCAGTTCATCTCATCATCCTTCCCATCCTTTATCTGCCATTACTATTCACTTTTCCATGACTTATACATAGTCAGTCCTCCCCCAGCTAAACTGTTAGCTCTGTGAGGGTAGGAATTTTGTCCACCTGGTTCATTGCTGTATCCTTTGTGCCTAGCACAGTACCCAGCAGGTAATAGGCACTCACTACTTATTTGCTGAATGAATGAATAAATTGTTGACTCCAATTCACTTACTCAGAGGCTGGGAGACGAGTCCCCTAGCACTGTCTTACGTACAGCAAGCCATCAAGAAATACTGGATAAATGAATATTTCTTTTGCTCAAGGCCATGTAGCTAATTAGTGGCAGCACCTAAATCAAGTCTTCTTACTCCAGTTGATTCTTAATCTTGGCTGCACATTGGAAACACCTGGTGAGTTTAAAAAATCTTGATACCCAGGCTGCATCCTAGACCAATTAAACTGGAACTTCTTGGTGGAGACCAGGTGCCAATACTTTTTAAAGCTTTCCAGGTGATTCTGATGTGCAGTCAAAGTTGAGAACCATTTTAAATCATGAAGCAGGGCCAAGGTAATGCCATACTCCTCCTACTGCATCTAATAGGAAAACTTTGAAAAAAATTAAAAACCTTACTAAGTGAATTGAACATTGAATTCACATGTCCAGAAATAGTAGTAGCTTGTAGGAGAAATGGAGCACGTCATCATGTTGGGTTGGGACCACACCATGGTAAGAACCAACATATATTAATCTCCAAAAGTGAACCTCGAAGGCAGAGAAGTGGTTTATTAAGGTGGGTGTAGGCACTAGAAGAAAATAAGTAATGGGAATGTATTTGAGACTGGTTACAGGGAAGCTATTGCCTAATAATCCTCTTAGACCATAGAAGAGTCATTCCAGGGATTTAGGGAGGATTCTTTGTTTGCGTCACTAAAATGGTCAAACTTCCAGCTGTGTTTACCAAGGAAACCTTTTAGACAATGATGGCTAAAAGGCCATACGAGTCGTTTTCTCCCAGAAAAACATCATGTTGGATAGCAGCAGTACTTGGTGGTTCATTTCATCCCAGAATTGCCAAGCCCTTTGCTTGAAGTTTGTATTCAGAACTGCCGTATATGAAGCTGAGAATTATGGCTTGAAAGAGAAGTGAGAAAAGAAAGGATGGGTGGCTTTCCCAGGGAATGCTTTAAGTCATTGAAATCACCGGGAGAGAATGTTGTGCTCAGGGTTCTTAATTTTGTGTCCCAGACTCTACCCTTTGGATGCTACCTTAACCATAGAGGACTAACTTCATACAATTAGAACTCCTTAAAATGACAATTTCTAATTGCATTACAGAATTTCTTAAAATATGAGGAAACAGCAAAGTAAACCACCATCCAATAGCATAAAATTGGATTGCTTTTGTCTATTTGCAATGTATATAATAAATAGATACCAACATTAATACAGATAGTACTTAGGTTAGGTATTATAACTCAACATGAAGTTTAATTAAAATACTATATTTACATGATCAATGCTTCTATTACAAAGAATTTCCCAGATGGATTTTGCAGGGCTATGAATATGCATGGGCTGACCTGTCAATTAGTTCTAGGTTTTAGCCATTCAGTTAGCATATATAGGAGAACAAGACTAAGGAGAAAGAAAGGTCATACTGATTTCAGACCTTTACTAAGATGAAATTCTCTGTTTTTGGTAGGAAAAAACAAACCAAAGTCATTATAAAGCTGTTGGAGTTGGTCCAAATGGAAACTTAATTTGGTTAGATTTTCTTACCTCCCACAGTTCTCTCCTGTTATGTTCATTATACATGTTGCTTTATACTTGTGGTGTAGACGTAATCTACAACAAACATCACATGTATTTTAACATTAAAAACAATAAAACAGCATCCAAGAATTCAGCTTGGGTTAATGTTGAACATCAGTGGTTGGAAACATGTAATCTTAGAACTGGAAGGTTCATTTAGTTCAGTTCCTTCCCTCTAGGTATTTGAATATTTAAAAACCAAGATGTTGAGTTTGGAGACAGGTCATTGTAAAAGATCTCTGGGACTAGAGAAGCCATAAACTCAATTCAGGGATTTTATAGTCAAGAGACTTGTGTCATTTGTCCGTTTTATATTTTATCACACTTTTTTTCTTGGTTAAACTCGGTTCTTGTTTAGAAAAAAATACAGTATAACAAGACAGGTCCTAGGGCAGAGGAAGGCTATGGGACACTCATGAGGGAATCTTTGGCAGAAAGGTGGTCACTTTGGGGCTGTGTGATAAAAGAGTGGGGAAGAGTGGGGCAATATCCTGCTTTTGAATACTTAAGGATTATTATCCAATGGCCTATTAATATAATGAAAGACAAAGTTTCCTAGGCATACTAAAGCTCCAAGCTCAGCTTATGACAGAAGAATCATAGGTACTCAGATCATATGTGACTCCAAAGATCAGCTATCTCAATATTTTCATTTATAGACATTTGAACCCCTTTGAAAGTAATATGTCATCTTTCTAGTCCCTTAAAATGTTAAAAAATCATTTTATCCTTTTTGTACTATAAATGATAAAAGATTCAATTTGAAGCAAATACTGTTTAATTTTAGATTAACAATTACAACTTATACTAGAAAATATATTTTAATGCAATTTTACTATTTACAATCTATAAAGACAAATTTTAATATTTTCCTATTTAACAAGTGACATGATTTATTTACATTAAACTGCTTGTATAAGAAAAAGTAGACTGTGTCAACAAATTAATTTTAAATTGACATTATTTTATATGTGGTTCTGAGACTGAATGCACATCAAAATGGAGTAGAAATTTCAATCTATGTTCAGGCATCAAAATAGACAAAAACTATTTTGATGACATGATGTTAATAATTTATATGTGTTTTTTATATATGACATATTTGGGGTTTTTAAAAAATAATATGAGAGGAAAGTTTTGGTGCTATTTTTCATGAGTATAGCAAATTATAGTGTGAATAGTCTTTATTCTCAGTAAATGCAAATGCAAAAATGTATACAAAATGATCATACTTTCTAAATTTAATGTTAGTTATTGCGGTACCAGAAACATCCTGATGTGTACATAAGATTTTGATCAGTTGAATTCAGATGTGGAGATTATCGTAATTATTCTATTCTTGTTTTTATGTTTCACATTAACTTGTATTTCAATATTAAGAATCCTTATGCATCTTTCCTTATCTAGTGGTCAATTGAGGGTCAAATTAAATGATTTATGATTCCTGGTTAAAACTGTTAGGACATTATACTGGTCACAGCCAACATGGCGGCTAGCTGTATTTAGTTGAATGATGATAAATTGTGTGAGATATAAGCAAGCCCCTCTAATTTCTACTAACCTAAATTCAAGTGGGGAAGTTTTCTGATGGTTTGTTCAAAGGGGGAAATGCAAAGAATTATGTTCTTTATTAGTTAAAGAAAAATGGTGACAGACGCTGGCTTAGATCAGGTTCCCATTAGCAGAGCCCGAGGTGGGGAATTTCGGGTGCAGATGATTTAGTAAGGGAATGTTCTCAGGAGGAACCTGTGAGGTGCAAAGGAAGCAGGAGTGGTAGGGGAAGGATATGTGGATTCAGGAGAAGGCTAGCCTCAGCCTGATGCCACAGAGAGCTCTGGAGTGTGAATACCAGCACAGAGTTTGTTCTGCATGATACCATTGAGTCATTGGCCATGGGCTGTGCTTCTTGGGGGTTGGGGGGAGATGTAACCTTCCAGGTGGCTCCTGTGAGATACAGGAAATCCTCCAGAGCAGGGTACAGCTGTGAGCAGCCAATATCGACAGCAACGTGGGGCTGAGTGCACCAGCCAGGTGAAAGGAATCTGGAAGGGGACTCACTATCACCTGCTACAGACATAATTTCTTTTTATTAAGTGTATGAATCCACTAGAACCATCTCCTGAATACATAAACTGTTACTGAACAAATGATTGTTTAATATTGTTCTACTGTCTCTCCCCAATTGGAAGGTAAGCTCCATGAGGGCAGATCCCTGTTCTATTTAGTTCACAGATGATTCCTTGGTTCCTAGAATAGTCACAGGCACATAGTAGGTATTTGTTGAATAACATCTATGGAACAAATGAATGAGACATATCCAGAACCCTGGTCTCCTGAATTTTGTAGCATTGCTTTGTAAGGAATTGGTACTCCTATCAGTCAGAACTGCAGTCAGAACTTGCAATACAGTGGCTGACCCAAATAGGAGGTTATTTTTTCTCATAATACAAGAAATCTGGAGTGGGGTGAGTCCAGGTATAGGGCAGCCACCCTGCTTTATAATTTATATCCTGGGAGCCTTTTCTCATTTGCATGTGGCTTTCATCCTCATGTATGACATGGTCACAGAAAGGTCCTTCCATCTCAGTCTGGAGTCCATTCTCCAGGGCCAAAGATGAAGATGGAAGAAGCAGGAACTGGCGGCACCTGTATCAGAAAAGCAATAATGTTTTCAGGAATCTCTAGCAGATTTCCATGTAGACGTCTTTGTCCAGAACTGTAGCATCTGGCCAACCCTGAATACAAGGGAGTCTTGGACGGTGAGCAGACTGGCTGGTGCCCTTACCACAGAGGACAAAATTGGGATTCTGTTAGGAAGGAGGAAGGAGATAGTGGGTAAGCATCTGCCACTGTAGCAAAACAACACAAGGCTTATGGGTATTTAAAAACAAATAGCCCTTCCTCCAACAGCAATAAGGCAGAATTAAAATAAAAATGGAAACTAATTTTAAAAACTCAAATACCTTCTTTTCTCTTTTTCTGCTTCCCCATCCTTTTCATGACTTTCCTAGCAACCAGAGGTAAAGTTCGCCCCAAAGTCAGTAGGAAGGAAATACTTTAAACGTGTCTTAAAACAGATCAAAATGAGACTGTAATGGAGGCACATGCTTATAACTTTTTTTCCAACAAAATTCTTAGACAACTGTTTACATTCATACCAGTGGTCTGATATTCTGTCTGTACACTAGTGAGTGTGTAGGATGATGGTCACCTTTTAAATTCTTTTTCTCTTAAGTAGGAAACTCAGACTTCTGCAATGTTTCTGCTAGTGTTGTTGTTACTATAGGAGACTCCTAGGTGCTATCGTGCCTTATGGTGAGTCTTGTGTTTCTCCATGGAGAAGCTTTCATTATTTCCAGACTCTTACTGAACCCATTATGAGACCATTGAGACAGGATGAGAAATAAAAATGACTACCTCGTGCACTGGGTTGTTATTCCTGGATCTTTACAATTGAGGTGGAGAAAGAAAACACCTCCAAAAAAATAATTTAAGAGGCATGGCTGGTTGGTTGTCTCACATTTGATCCCTGGAGTCCTATAGTTCATGTGCAAATATGAAAAGAGCCACATAAGTAAATTTTAGTGACATTTTTTAGTTAAAAATCTCCCACTGACAAAATCACCTTTCCCATCGAGAGTCATTTGGGTGTGCAATTTAAAGGTTGGCCCTTCCAGTAAAGTGCCTTTATGTCAAGAGTTCTGAATTTCCATTTACAGAGTTCTTTCTCTGAGTGGTCAGTCATGCTGGGTTTGAATTGGCGTGTTGACCTTTTTATCCCTTTGTGTTCCCCATTCATAAAATTGGCTTCACTTTGTGGTTGTGTTCATGAGAAGGCACCAAGTCAAATATCCTGGCCCCAAAATACTTACCTAACACCAGCTGCATCGTTTTCAAGGGCAAGACACCATTTCTGCAAGTAGATTTGATAATTAAGTTCATCAGAAGGGTGTACCAGTTCCTTCCAAAGAACAACCCCATTATTGCTAATTGGCCAGATAATGGGAGGGTGCTATTTGTTATAGCCCATCTAATGCAGTATCATATATTGTTATCTCAGCAAGCTTCCTATGATGATGTTAACTTGTTATACGTCCACATAAAATACTTTATTCTCTGGTTTTCTTATTAGATTTACTAACATACCATTGTTGTACCATTAACATTTAACAGCCTTGGAAGAAGAAAGAACACACTACTATACAACTCTTGGCAAAGCCAACACTGACATAGAGAGGCTATTAAGCTTCAGGAAGTTTTAACTTTCTTGCACCCAATTTCTCATCATTAATACAAGATTTGTATTCTTCCCAGGCACCCTGATTTTGTAAAGGAAATAGAGAAAAGGGGGGAGGGGGACCAGGAAGACACACAAATCAGGCTGAGCCATTCCCAGTGCCTGCACTTACATCAGTGATTAATCAAACTAATGGCGAGTTCTAATTCAGTGCTTTGCTACCCTTAAGTCCTGTAATTGCGGTGTCTCTGAACCCAAAGGAAACACGTTGCGCTCTGCGTGCCCAGGCGCATAGCTTTTAAATCTTCATAACTCTGTAATTACTACAGTGCTTTCCTTCAAATCTGGCTCAATTTCACTTCCTTAATGAGCACTACAATCTTGATAAAGTTTGAAGTTTGCTGCCTCTGCCGTTCACAAGGACTCAATCCCAGACTGATAATGGGAGTTGTAGGTTTTACTCCCTCAAGTTCCTCTGGAAAAGAGCTGATTTATTATTTTGGGACCACCACAGTCAAAAGCACTTCCTCTGGGTCAAGGCCAGCACTGGGCGTTTTCATCACAGAAGGGTGCCTGGAGAGCAAATTCTGAACAGTTGGAATGGGGGGAGCTTATGCTTCCACCCCCCATGGCTGTTTAGCTTTATCAGTGCCATGTGCCCTAGAGACTGTGGTTCATCTTACCCAGCTGAAGACTTTTCTTTATAGGAAATATATTAAAAATCTTCCACTTCCTCTTTATAAACTGAGCCCTGCCAAAGAGTGAAAATTACAAGTCAGCTTTAAAAACAAAAAAAATAGAAAAGCAACATAATTTCCACGTTCTTTCTCTTGTTGCCTGGTTTTCAGGGTTTTTAAAAGACTTGTGGGAAATGCCATTTAATGATTCTAGTCAAAACACATCTTCTCTTGGAGCTGGTTGGAGGGTCTCTTCATTTTAGCCACACCGTTTTGTTTTTAACCATGCGGTGATGTTTGGTTTCAGCTTTTGTCTTTCAGTTTCTAAGCTGGAAGAACCAGCACTGAAACCTGTGTTGCTTTTGGAATCCCTGTTCTAGTCTGTATTCCCCCTAGACAATGTTAATCGCTCTGGGATTCTGAATAGCACTTAATTCTTATCTATATTATAGCTTGCCTGGCGTTGTCCTACAATTATTTGTTTACATGCCCATCTACCCCACTAGACTGCACCCTTTTAGAGCGATGTTTATGTCTTCTTTCCTTTTATATCCGTGGCATCTCACAGGGGCCTGAGCACCCAATAAATGTTTACACTCAGTAAATGGAAGCATCCGGTAAATATTTGTTGCATAACCGAAGGAACGAATAAGTGAATGAAACTGCATTGTTGTTTGCTATCACCATCTGCTTTTAACTCTGTCAGTTATTTTGAATTATGTATTTGCAGTTCTGACTAGATCCAGATTTGGCATGTTTAAAATTATATTCAGTTGTAAAATGTGAGGCTAGGATTTTTGAAGATTAGAAAGAAGAATTTCTCCCACTGGAAACAATGTGAGTAATCAACAGTTCTCTGCATAGGAAGATAAAAAGGCTGGTTGGGACAGTCTTTGGATTCACACAGTCTATGGCATTTTGGGAAAACCATTTAAGAGCATTATTTTTTTCTGTCCATGTTTTCCTGTCAGTATAACGCAGAGAGAAACTCCTGTCCTTTATACTTGCTAGACTAAATGAAGATTTTTGAGGAAGAAAAGCACAAGCTAAAACAAAGGAAAACCTTCATAAGTAGTATATAGTCTTTTGTCTCCTGGAAACTATACACATGATAGCTATCAATATGTATGTAAATATACTTAGGGGTAGGATGTCTTAATATTTTGATATATTAATGAATACGTTTTCCCCCCAGTGTTTCCTGGGAGCTAGGAAGGCATCGGACATCATGTTTATGCCATAAATCACACATATGGAAGAATGCATGCTCCCTCTCTGAAGATGGCATACAACTGTGGGCCGCTGGCTTCCTCCCATGAACTAGCAAAGCTGAAGGAAAGAGGGAGTTGGTGACTCTCAGAGCTCAACAACTAACATTAAACTTGTGAGAACGTCTTAGGAAGCTTGCAAATGGTGACCTCCTGATGTGAGCATGAGAGGGGTGAGTAACATCTTCTGTGACTTCTCAGTCTGCTGCGTGTATGAGCTCTTTCCATATATTTTAAAGCTGTCCCATCTTAAGCCTTTATTTCACCCTTAAGGTGTTTTTCTGGACTATAACTTTATTTGTAAGTGCAGCGTAAGTATAGGATGACTATGAGCTCCAAAAAGTTTTCTGCTTCAGTGTGAACCACATGACTTTCCAACAATTTCCTAAGAATGACAACCCCTCCCTCTTCCTCCAGCCCTCACCACCCACTCTCAAATCTGCTCTTTCACAAGATATTGTAACATTACTTTTTAGGTACAAACCATATTCATTTACTTTCAAATTGTTGAGTTTTACTTATACAAATGATACATTTTTCTATCTGTGGAATGGTTTAGGTAACAGGTTGGGATGGAATGCTCATAATTTTTCCCAATAAAATTAACGAAAATTTTTTATTTAACAGCTTTTTAAGTAGTGGCAGGACCTTTAAGAGTGAATTAAAGTGATTAAACAAGGAATAGGTTCGATCGGGTGGAGGAAGGGAGACTTCAGTCACTATAAGTAAATGATTACGTTAACCTGCCTCATGTATGTCCTGGCATTTCTTAGAAATATTTTTCAAGTATAAATAATGCTGAAATATGTGAATCAGGACATTTTTGGTGAAGAGTCTTTTAGGAATCTCTGCTTTGTGGCTTGTGAGGTTCTAGAGGAAACTTGGCTCTGGTTCTGTGGAGGCACGGGGACAGCCAGGCTGAGGGCGGAGGTGTCTCATGGCCCTCTCAGTGCCAATCTTCGAGTTCAGCAAAGCCCTTCTTCCTTCTGGGCTGGAGCAGGCAGGAGTGTAACTGCGGGGTGTGGTGACACAGACAGGATATTTCCTTCATTTTACAATGGCATAAGGTTTATACTGATCCAACATTTGAGTTTATGGGGAAATTGTGCTGGCCTTTGAGCTGCATGAATGACTCCTGGGAATGAAGCAACAGGGTCATTTTAAAATGCTGCCTTTCCTTTCCATTTTGGCTATAAGCACACGGTGAATGAATATGCGTATGTGGGTGGTGGGGGACTGTGGTTAGGAGAGATCAACACACACAGACTTGGTATAACAATCTGGCTTCAGATAGCAACCTTGACTTCATCAGACCTTTTTGTGGGAAAACTTGGAGTAAACTGGCGCAATCCGGGATTTGAATCCTGAGTGTGTTGAAAACTCATCAGCATTAAGACTACTCACATATCCAGTCAGGATTACATGTGGTTGCTACCCCTTTTTTGATTTCAGTATTTTAGTTCCATAAAGCAGAAGCCAAACCAAAAAATGTGTGTGTGGGTGGGGGTGGGGATAAACCACATAGGAGGGGCTTGAGGTGGGAAGGGGTAGGGTGGGGCCAGCAGGCTGTCCCCAAGCTGCCCTCTCAAAGCTAGCCCAGTTTTTACTTAGATGGTGTTACTAATGTATAACAGTTTTCTAAAGATGCCTTTATTCACACCTTGCAGAGGACTGAGAAAACATTAACCAACCATACTGATGAATATGATCGTTTGTATTAGTTTTATTTTGGGGGACTTTGAAGGAAGCTGTCTTTCAAAGTCCCCAGAAATAAAAAATGAAAAATGCCCTTGGAAAGGTCACTGGGGACCACCAAAGGAAGGGGAGGGGACAGTGCGAAAGAAGGAGATCAAAAGCCAAAATCAAAGCTTTTTATTTTTAACCAAACGGCTTTATTAACACACAAAAAGGAGTCCAAGAGATTACAAAGAGAGCACTCCTTTTTGCATCCTTGAACTGTGCTTTGAATCATTTTGAAATTGTGACCTGAGTCTGTGCTGACCACTTTGGGGAAGACACCAAGGTACCCAGCCTGTCCTTGAGCTTAATTACTCCCTGGAACCCTCTCTCTCTCCTGGGCCTTTGCCCCCCCACCCACTCGGGTCACCTCTCTCAGGGCCCTGGAAGGAACTCACCAATAATCCGAAACTCCTGGTAGGAGTGAGAGCCAGGCACTACTCATTCATGGCCCAAGTCAGTGTTCAGCTGGGCCCACTCCACTGGCGCCCTTGAACGCTTTTAATAGGACAGTGCTGGGTGAGAGGGAGTGTGAGACAGGGCAGACTCTTGCCACAAGGCTTGCTAACTGGAAGCCTTTAATACCCCCCATTGTTCTCTTTGCTTCCATGTGTTCAGGGAGGAGTGTCTGGCTTGCCTACCTAGCAGAACTCATGTTCAGAATTTTGAACATATTCAAAAGTCAAGTTAAATTTTAAACTAGCCAGCTCTAAGCTTTTCAGATTTGTGAGCTAAAGAACAAATCGTAAAAGACTCTGTTCCAAAATACCCTCTTTTTTTTCATTTTTGTTTGGAAACAAAACTAAATCTAACGTTGCAAGAAATGTCCAATGAACCCCAATATACCCTTTACTGAGACTCACTATTTTGAACATTTTGCTATATTTTCTTTGTTCTCTCTCTTTATACATAGATATCATTATTATTGTCATCATTCTTCTTCTTGTTGTCACTGAATCGTTTATGAGTACCTTGCAGACATCATGACCCTTTACCCCCAAGGCCCCAACTGGATCTTCATGAACAAGGATATTCCCCTGAAAAAATGTTATTTTTTTTAGGTAGAATAAGACAAGGGTCTGTTGAAGGCTTTATAACCAAAGTGAGGGCCAGTCCAAAGTGCTCACTCTTGGGCCCAGGTCTGTCTCCCACTAAAGGCAGGGAGAGAGGAGAGGAGACACCACTGCAGGTCTGGAAGACTTTATTGTTGCCATAAAACATATTTTTTCCATGTTCTCTTTAGAAACATGAAATGAAGGCTGCATTCCCAAGATCTGGCTTATGGCTTTAAAATAAAAAATATTTTTACAGTATACTTTTTGGAGGGATGAAAGCATGTGTTTTATTAACATTTCCCGAACTCTTTTTAGGTTTTAGGCAGACAGCATCCAGCCCGTAGACTGCAGCAATAGAAAATGTATGCCTTTTTAGAAATTATATCTTTCAGTTAACTGAAGGGGCAAACTTTCCATTCTTTTGTAAATCATCATTTCTTTGACGGAGAACTTTGAAAACCCTGTGTATGATCAGCACAGTAGGGTGACAAGGAGGTAATCCGGTTTATCTCAGCTAATGTGCAATGAGTTTTGCAAGCAGTTTTCTGGGACTTTTGCTCATTGGTGGTTTGGGTCTCATTCATGATATCCTACAGAGACTGTGCCCAGCGCAGCCGGCCACGTGATGCCTGGGAAGGGGTATAAACTGCACTCTGGCCGCATGGGGATGCGCCCACACCCAGTGACCCTGCCCCGCTGTCTCGCTGCGCTCACAGAGCCCGGGGCCCTCCAAGGTTCAGTCCAGGTTTCCCTCTAAGAACCCAAAGGACTTGCACAGAGCTGGAATTCCGCGGAAAACTTGCTCTAACACGCCAAATCTGCCGCATCGCTAATACCCCACCCTCCTCCCTTTGCGCTCGCTACCTACACCCCTACTCCCAACTTGAGGACTCCCCGCCCCCACCAGGCCGAAAGTCTCAATTCTAATCCCTTGGATGTGAGGAAGTGTCTTAGCGCCGGAACGCGCCCGGCGTGGCGAGGCCACCAGTGACTCCCAGCGGCCGCACAGGGCGCTGCGCCCCCCTCGCCCCGGTCTCCCCCGCCCTGCGTCCGCCCCGCCACCCCCGCGCGGCCTCCTGCGCCCGGGCTGGAGGCGGATTCCTCTCTCCGGGTTTTCAGAGCGCCTCTCCGAAACCTCCTCCCCGCCCAGAGAGGGAGAGAGATCCCGGGCGCAATCGCTCCCCGGAGCGGCCGAGGGGCGCGCGGGGAGAGGCCTGCGCCGGGGTACTTTCAAACTGAGGCGCGCGCACACACTCACACACACACCCACCCGTACACACACACACACACACACACGCACACATGCGTCCATTTATATAGGCGGCGGCGACGGCAGTGCCCGGGGTGGCGGCGGCGAGCGCAGGAACGATGGAGCTGAGCCAGTCGACCCCCGTTGGAAGCAAGTGAGGACAGCCCAGGCGCACCCGGGATTTCTGTGCCTGGTGCTTGTCATCCTCTCCAGGGAACGGTGCACCCGGAGGAGGACCAGTAGGACTGATTTGCTAGGGAGAGGGCGGGGAAGAGGAGGAGGCCAGGTGAGCAGAGGAGCCCCCTCCGTATCCGGACTGCCCGATCGCGCCTTTGCCCGACTCCTGCTCCCTCTCTGCTCAGGTGGGCGCGCCCGGTCTCTGGTTCACAAGGGGCGCTTGGAGGAGACCAGAAAGTCGCGGCCCGGCTGCGCGGGATGCCTTTCGCCAAGCGGATCGTGGAGCCGCAGTGGCTGTGCCGGCAGCGGCGCCCGGCGCCCGGCCCAGCCGTGGACGAGAGCGGAGGCAGCGCTGAGCCACCTCCGCCCCTGCAGCCACCCGGCGGGCGGGACGAGGCCGAGGTGCCGGGGCCAGAGGAGCCAGCCTACGCGTCCCCCACACCTCCCGGGCTGCCGCCGCCGCCACCGCTGCCCGCGCCGGCCGACCAGGATCAGCCGCCGCAAGAAGAGGCACCAGCGGCCGGCGAGGAGAGCCCGGCGGGGGTCCCGGAGGCCGTGCCCGCCACTGCCGAGGCGTCCTCGGCAGCGGCCGCGGCCGTGCTGCTCATGCTGGACCTGTGCGCGGTCAGCAACGCCGCGCTGGCCCGCGTCCTCCGGCAGCTCTCGGACGTGGCCCGGCATGCGTGCAGCCTCTTCCAGGAGCTTGAGAGCGACATCCAGCTCACCCACCGCCGCGTCTGGGCGCTGCAGGGCAAGCTCGGCGGCGTGCAGCGCGTCCTCGGCACGCTGGACCCCAAGCAGGAGGCAGTGCGTGAGTACCCGCGCCGTCGGTTCGCCGGGCGCTCGGCTCCTGCGCCGCACCCTCGCGCCCTCCGCGGTCGCTGCAATCCCAGCCCCGCGGCGCCGCGCGCGATGCGGCTTGCACCTTATTCTTGCCTTCCCACCCCTCCCGCGCCCTGGGACCCACCCCAGTCTTCCCGGGGCTGAGTGGCTGGGCTGGACCCCGATTCGGTCATGCAGACGTGGAGGGTGGAAAGTTAAAAGGACGGCCTCTGAACTCGCGGACAGCGTGAGCTGAGAGGGAGCAGAAAGGGAGCGTTTATGGAAGCACAGGAGGCAGAGAGGGTCTGTCCTTCACCTCCCGGGCTCGCCCGGGTCCTTCGGGTGGGGGGCGTTCCAACTCCGGAGGTTTCCGGCAGCCCAGTTCTGAGCCCTATAGCTCACCCTATGCGTGCTCAGGTGTGGGGGTTCGAGGGGTAGCGGGTGTCCTTTTAGGGCTGCTGCAGCAGCACGGCGGTTTTGTCGCTCTCACTGTGACCTCAGTGGCTGCTCCGAGCCCCGAACTTGTGCCTTGAGCTGGTGTGCGACGTAGCGTGGCGCCGCTCGCCTGCTGGAGTGAACTCCGTCGCGCTCCGCTGAAAACCCTTGTGGCCTGGAGGGGCCGCGGGGAGAGGCGGGCATGGCTGGGGAGGGGGGAGTGTCTGGGGCCCAGGGGAGATCGAGGAGACCCTTGGGCATCTTTTCTGCCCTGAACAGCCCAGGGTTCCTACTAAATGGCTCTGTGCCATCTGCCCTCTGAGAATCCCGCAGGCTGTTCTCCCCCCGCCCGGGTGCATTGTCGCCCAAATCTACTGATGTGCGGACTTAAGTATGAACTAGTCCAGCCAGGCAGGCTACAGGGAAAGGACCAGGAAGGAGGTCTGGAAGATCCCTGGGCATCTTTGCTGCCCACTGACTTCACTCTTGTGACACCCCAGGGCTCCCAATAGTCATTCTGTGTCATCCGCCCTCCAAGGGGCGCGCAGGGCGGTCCCCTGGTGCACGGTCGCCAAATCTGGCGACGGCGGAATCGTTTAGGAACAACCTGGGAGGTAGACAGGGGCACTGGGCTGGCGCGCTGGTCCTTTGGTGCCTAGTCCGGCTGCGACGCCCGCGGCGAAGGTGATGTCAGCGGCTCTGACTTACGTAAGAAGCTTCCTTGGTTGCTGCAGCAGCTGCGCCGGTGCGCAGTGGCCTGGGAGCGCGCGGGGCGGAGGCGCTTTCGCGGCATCCTTCCCTGGGGATTTCCGGGCACCTCTGCCGCACAACCCAGCCCAGCCTCCTCGCGGTCCCTGCCCGCCCGCTTGTTCCCCCCCCCCCCGCACTCCTCCCCCGAAAAACCCTTTGAACCCCGCCCCGGGAATTCGCTGCTTTTCTGCAATAACAATAATAATAAGCGTAATGAATAAATGATGTGCGCGATCGGTTTTCGCAGCTATAAAAGACCTGGAGTTCGGTTAATGACTGGTTATTTAAAAGGGCAATTCCGAGGATGAGTTCTGGAAAGAATTAGGATTGCCTTAGGCCAAGTCGTATTTTACTTTTGGGACTTGAAATGAGCGCTTTAATCCTGCCTCCTTTTTACCCCAAACCACACAGCAGGGACAGGCCCTTCACTTTCAACAGCGCTGATATCAGGGGAGTGCGGTTGGGGGGAGTGGTGATTTCACTTCAAAAGAACTGGAGGGAAGTTTTGCAGACTGTTGAGTGGTGCATACATTTCCCGTGTGTGTGTGTGTGTGTGTGTGTGTGTGTGTGTGTGTGTGTGAGAGAGAGAGAGAGAGAGACAGAGACAGAGACAGAGACAGAGACAGAGAGACGGAGAGAAACACACAAACACACCCCTGTCCTTAAGTTAGATTTCACACTAGTGAAACTTGGTGCTGAAGCATAAAGTAGCCTTCTCTCCTTTTTCTTTAGAGTCAGCAGTGGAGAGTTATGTATCCGGAATTTATCACAGTCTTTCAAGTCTTTTTAACTGTTTGGAGTAGAAACTAACAGTCAATGGAGATAAGAGAGGATCTTGAGTGTATGCATATAGTTGATGAATATATATTCTATTTATATATATTTATAGTGAATAAATAAAGATGGGGCTAATATAATACCCAGGGATGGACTTAAAGTCTAGTATTTTTAATTTTTTAAAAAATGCTATTAATATTTCCACACTGTGTCCAGATCTCTTTCTTCTCTTGCTCATTTAAATTTAGGATGGCATTGTTCTTGTTTGATGTCATAAAAGGCATTATCTTTGGGAGAAAAAGCATAATATTTTGTGAATTAGTGTGGGTTTGTTCGCATGCAGAGCCTGAGACAAGGATTTTGATGCCAATAGTTTATTTGGGAGGGGATCCCTGGAAACTCAGGGAGGGCGTGGGGAAGTGAGGCAGGGAAGGGAGGAAAGCTGATACACCCTGTGAACTGGTTAGCACTGTGGGAAACTGGAGTTCAATCCAGCTGGCCACCCTCTGAGCACACACTTCAAATGTATTCCACTGAGGAGTAAGGAAGGTGGAGTATTTATGCACCAAATTCTACCCCTTGCTGATGGAAGGTAGCACCTGGATAATAAACTCTCTGATTTCTGGGGCTTTGCCCATGTGTGGCCCCAGCATGCTCCCAGAGTCACATAGAGAGATACAAAAGTCTGTGGTGTGCACTGGAGGGAATGTCTGCAGGGGTCCTCTAAGGAGGGCAGAGGGTCTGTGGGTGGGGCACCAGTGTATCAGCTACATTATGCATCTCCTTTTAGTATTGCTCAGGCCTAGGGGAGTTTCAAGGGGAGAGAAAGCCTAAAAGTCAACCTTGTTCTTTTTTCTCCCTCTTTGAGGGTACTTGGGTGCCTCCACAGCCCCTGTATGTCCTCCCCACCCAGATCACCATTCCCCACACAGTCTGCTTGCTGTTTTATCCTCCAACAGCTGCTTCCTGTTGCCCCAAGACATGCTGGGGGGCTTTTTGCAGGGGTGACGTGATTTGACATACACTTTCCCAAAGTCACTCTGGAGGCAAGTCGGTAGGGCTGGTAGACCAGTTAGACAGTGTGACTGGTGATGGTGGCTAGGATTAGGGAGGTAGCTGTGGAGATACTGAGAAGTAGTCAGATTCTGAATTCGTTTGGAGATAGAATTGACAAGACTTACTAATTGCATTGGGTACAGGGCATGAGAAAAAATAATTAAGGGTGACTCCTAGTTTTGGGGCTTAAATAACTTGTAGAAGGTGGTACTATTTATGGAAATGGGGAAGGCTAGTGGGAGAGTGGCTATTTTATTGTGGAGGGAATGGAATCAATAATTTTCTATTTGAGCCATGTTAAGTTTGAGATACCTGATGTATCTCAAACTCACACACTTTGATGTGTGAGTTGAGAGCTTAGGGGAGAAGTCTAGGCTGGAGATGTAAATGTGAGACCTAAGGGTGGAGATGTGAAGCCTTGAAGCTAGGAACAGTGAAGGGAGTAAAGAGAAGGGGCTGAACATAGCCTAGGGAAGTCCAACTTGGAAAGCTTCCTAGGGAAGGAGAAAGGACAGCTCAAAAGCTGGAAGGAAAATCAGGAGAGTGCGGTATGATGGAAGCCAGGAGAAGGAGTTTCAAGAATGGGGGAGAAGTCAACTTGGTCAAATGCTTCTGAGAGTAAGATGAGCGCTGAGAAGAGACCATTGAGTTTGGTCACCTGTAATTAATTAGCCGCGTTGAGCCGCGCAGGAGTGGAGATGAATGCCAAATCAGAAGGGTTGGTGAAAGAACCCGAGGGGCAGAAAAGCAAACAGCAACTACAGACAAGTCTTGTCAGGAGTTTTGCTCTGCAGGAGAGTGGAGAGATGGAGCAGTGGCTGTGGGGAATGCAGTGTTATCAAGAGAGGTATTCTTAAAGGGTCTTGATATTTTAGGCATGTTTGGATTCCAGGGAGAGGGAGCAACTGATGATTCTAGGGGAGAGGACTGGGTAATTGTGGAAGTCTTTGAGAAGGAGGTCTGAGAGGGGATGAGCTGAGAGCACCATTTCATCCCTGGGACCTGGAGGGAAGTCAGAGGATGCGGGCAGAGAGGCAGGTGGGCTGGTGGGCTGATGGAGGTAGGATGGGGTGTTCTTCTACAATTACAGCGATTTTCTCTGTGAAGCATGTGGTGAGGTCATCGACTAAGAGAATGTTGGCAATGTGAGGAGAGAAGGGAAGGTATTAGTAAGTTGTCTCAGGGAGGGAACGTGGATGCAGTAAGGAAGCAGAGTGGGATTATCTGGCTGTGTTGAGAGCCTTCTGAGATTTATGGTCATAAACTTGAAGTGAGTCCAGCTTTTCAGTTACTAAAACCTGAGACTTTAGAATTACTTCATGGGCCTCAATGCCAAGATATTCATCCTTAGACATTTTAATATCGTTGGCATTTTTGGGTGCTGTCAATTATATTTAGTTACCAAATTTTTAAGTAAATTTTATATTAAAGTTTAACATTCCAACAGAAAAGCACAAAGATCATAAGTGTTCAGCTTGGCCAATTTTCACAAAGGGAGCAACTCATGTAAATATCACCGAGATCAGGAAATAAAATTACTGTACCTGAAACACCCTCCCTTCAAACCCCCTACTAGTCACTAGCCCCCTCCCCAAAGGTAACCACTCTCCTGAATTTTACCCCCATCAATTAGATTTTCCTGTTTTTGAACTTTATATAAATGGAATCATGTATATACTTTTTAGTGTCTAGTATTATTCATTCAACATTATGTTTGTAAGATACTTCCATGTTGTTGCATATACGGTAGATTGTTCATTCTCATTGCTGAATTAAATTTCATCATGTGTCTATACCAAAATTTATTGACCCATTCTCCTGATGAGGGACATTTGGATTGTTTCCATTTTAGGGCTATTGCCATGAACATTTTTTTTCTATATGCCTTTTGATGAGCTTATGTATACACAGCTGTTTGGTATATATCTAAAAGTGGAATTGCCAGATCAAAGGGGATGAATATGTTTGGCTTTAATAGATTCTGCCTAACAGTTTTCTAAACTGGTTATAGCAATTTATATTCCAGAAGTATATGAAAGTTCCAGTTGCTCCATATCCCCACCAACACTGATACTGTTTTTAATCATAGCTACTCTGTTGGATGTGTAATGAAATCTCATGGTGATTTTATTTTCCAATCCTCTGATGGCTTATGAGATTGAACACCTTTTTATGTATTTTCTTTAACCATTTGGATATTCTCTTTTGTGGATTATCTGTTAAGACTTTTGCTAATTTTTCAATAAGGTACTTTGTACCTTTTCTTATTGTTGTGTAGGAATTCTTTATGTATTGTGGATATGAGTCATTGGTTAGCTATAGGTATTATTGAATACCTTCTCTCACTGTGTGGCTTGCCTTTTCATGCTCTTAGTATTATCTTTTGAAGGCAGAAGTTCTTATTTTTATGTAGTCCAGTTTATCAATCCTTTTCTTTATAGTTAATATTTTTTTCTGTGTGTTTTCTCTTGTATTTGTTCTTAATTTTTTTACCAGCCTCAAAGTCAGGAAGATATCTCTAAGTTTTTTGTTTTGCCTTTGTCATTTAGATCTATGATCATATGGAATTGATATTTGAAATGGTGTGAGGTAGGGGTCAAGATTAAATTTTTTCATATGGATACACAGTTGGTCCATTGCTACTTATTGAAAAGACCATCATTTCCCCATTGTACTGCAGTGGCACTTTTATCATTTATCAAGTGGATTGATTTTATATTTTAGCCAACATTTATTGAGTGCTGCTATTTGCTAAGAGCTTTATATGAGTTACCTTATTTAATCTTCATAATAACTCTATGAGAGAGGTACTGTTATATTATTACCCATTTTACTGAGGATTAGCAATTCGTTCCAGGTAGCAACAGCTAGCAACAGCTAGCAACAGTGGTGGGGCTAAGAATTAGGATCCAGGTCTGAGTCCACACAATATATTTTCAACCATTAGCATTTTCAGCCATGTGTTGCCACATAATTCCAGGAGAATTACTATATTCAAATCAAGGCCCTTCATGATATGCTCCTGTCCACTTGGCAAGCTTCATCTCTTGCTCTACCACCCATTGCCCCTCCCAGCCTTCTCCACCTTCCACCCCAGTCTGGCTCTATGCGCCAGTCATACTGAGCTACTTGGTGTTCCTTAACTTTCTAGGCTTTTGCATTCGTTATGCCTATGCATATACATACTATTCTTTCCTTCTGGAACATTTTCACTGGATAATTTCTCTTCATTCTTTGGTACTCAGCTGACACATCATCTTCTCTGTGAAATGGAACCTGATTTCTTGTCCACAACCTCCCCCATCTACAACTTTTCTAGAACTTTGTGCTCACCTTTTATGTTAGCTTTTGTCCTTCTATACAGCAGACACTGTTGACATCCTGCCTATATTCCTTTAGCTGTCACCTCTCATGCTGAAGGCTACTTACTGCAAACGCCTGTGACTCTGCCTGAGGCTTTTGTTTTTGACTGACTAATGGACCAAGCTTGGCCTTGCACATAGGGAAAACCAGAGGTGTCAGCAGGTTAATGTCCCTGAAGTAGCACTCAGCCAGTAATGGACAGGGAGTTGGTGGATGAAGACTCCAGTTTCATTACTCCTTGGATGGGAGAACTCTGCCGCATGCTGTATACCATTTCTCAGGATTCTCTAGTAGCATTGAGCTCCAGTTGCCCACAATGATGGCTTATTTGATAATGCATCCTGTCTTTGCTGCCTTCTTTTCTCCATTCCACTTCCTCACTCACCTATGGGCATTTCTTGGAGTCTCCTTCCACATAAGCTACTTGTACTCAGACTTGTACTTGCAATCATAGGGTCTACTTCTGGGGGAACCCAAACCAAGACAATCTGTTTAATCTTTAAACTGAGGGCAAAGACCTAGCGCTGGGGTGACATTACCAAAGACCTATGGTAGAGGTGACATTTCTCATTCTTTTTCCTTAAACTATTTACCCCAGGATTATTATATTAGCCACATCCCTGGCCCCTGCCAGAATGTCATACAGTAAGTCTGGAAATAACTGTTACTATCCTTTAGCAGATTCACAGTGTGAATCTCTCTATTGGCATGGAAGGAGCTCTTCAGCAGTGAGAAGGGGCACAGAAGGAACTCAAATCTACAATTATGAAGACCCAGTCCCTTAATTTCTCAATATTCCATGGGCCAGCCTTTGAGAGTACTGTTTATTGCCCTGTGGAATGGGTCAGTGACAGCCTCAGGGGTTCCAGACTCCCCATCTGAGAATCACAATTTCAGCCAGAGCAGACACAGAAACTGCTAACCCCTGAAAGGAACTAGGAAGTAATACACTGGGCGAATTGATCATTTTGGGTTGGTGTGGCAACACTAATCATGGGCTCATTTTGGTTTTGAAAGGATGATCCTGCTTTTTGTCTCCATTTTGTTCATTGTATCACTCGTAAAATACCCTCCGCAATCTTGTTAATGTGTTTTCTTGGATGTTTCAGTAGCTGTGGTTAAGTTCCTTTTCTTCCTGGCCCTGCTCAGCGAGTTTCTGTGCGGCATTATGAGATCCTAACAGCTCCATTGAAAGCTGCTTTTAAACCCATCACAGAACAACTGAGAAGAAAGCAATCTTTCAGAGGTTAATAATTCATAGTTGTAATTTCCTCATAACCAGTAACAGCAACACATTTCTTTCTAGACTTTTCTTGATGTACTGGATTGAGCTTTTAAATCAAAACTACTGAACTACTTTACCTAGGAAATCCTTGAGATTCTGTTGGACTGATATTGCTGAGATGGTAATAATAAAGATTTCTTTCTTGCTATGTGTGGAGGCCTTTTCTACACAATGCTGTCAGGAAAGTGCACAGTCCATTTAAGCTCTCAGAAACATCTTCTGTTTCAGAGCTTCTAGTCCACCTTTAATGGGCATTACCTTTGAATGGCAATGACATATAAAATCTTTCCTACTGTCCCTTCTTAGCTCAAGAGTCTTGAGGATTCACTGACTTCATATGACACTTTGAAATTTTAGGCTCGAGAACAGTTTTAAACATAGTTGGAATTTTATTTTGATAGTTCAGTTTAATTTCTTTTTACTTTATTGAAAATTGTGGGACACAAGATTTTGTGAGTCATTCTATTAAAAAATCATAGGACGAATATGCCTGGAACAAACTACCAATCACAAAAATTCCTGAAAGTTTTTTTTGTATCAGGAATCCTTCATGAATCACATTGTGGATTCAATGGAAATAAAAACAATGAGGTAGGAATGGTTTCTGAATGTAAAGATTTCATTCTAGGGTTGAAATTTCATGAAATAAGGTTTTGGAAAGCCCTGCCACTGAGTTGTAATCCCAGAGGGCAGGGATCCTATCTAGCTCATCTTTGTGAATAACTAAGACAGGCATGGTCAATTTGTGGTTCTGACATCTCTCAATCCATTACTGCCCATCTCTCAATCCATTGAACATGAGAAGGTATAGCTGTACTGAAATAGTGATCTGAGGACATGGACATCCATATGCTAAAAAATTACTTAATTATTAAATGCCTAAGTCCTTCAAAGTGAAATTATCAAGAATAAAGTTAATTTAACAAGAGTGATAGACTCTTGGGATCTTAGAATTGGGAAAGACCTCAGTACCCATCCAATCCAACTTCTCACCCAGAGTGGGAAGCTTTTCTAAGATGTCCCAAATCGCAGCCTATCTGGTTTCCATGCTCTCTGAGATTCCTGGGAGTGGGAAGTGGCCACCCTTGCCCCAATTTTATTGCTGAATAGCACTCATTCTTGAGAAGTCCTTATCTACGTTGAGAGTGAATCTGTCTTTTTGTAATGCCAGCCTTTTAGTCCTCGTTCTGGTGTCTGGACCCATATGAAATTTGCCTATCACCTCTTTCACAGTAAATTTTTTAAGTATCTGGAGGTTACTGTTATGGTCCCTTCTAAGCTTTCTTCATTCAGGTAAAACAACTTCACTTCATTCGATGCCAAGTTTCCAGTCCCCTCCCACTCTGGTTGCCCTCTGCCACAGGTGCAGAGCGTGAATGGACCCATTCCTTGCTTTATATGTATGTCCCACTGGGACTAAGGTGGTGCTTGTTGTTTTAACCATTGTGTGACACTGTTGGTGCATTTTTGCTCTTATGGTCCAACAAACTTCCTTCCTTTATAGTGACAGTTTATATCATGAGGTTTTCTCTATTCTATGTGTGTGGTTGGTATTTTGAACTTAAATTTCACAAGACTCTCCCATTGTCTCTGTTAAATTGAATCTTGCTTGCTTTGCTCTTTCATTTCCAATCAGTGGTGATGGTTTAAAATCTTGATTCAATGTGTCAGCTACTGCCCACAGCATTTTGCTCACTGCAGGCACCATAAACATGATTCTATGCCATTACCCACATCTTTGAGAAAATTATTGTTCAGATGCATTCAAGGCCAGAGCCCGTTGGCAGGCAGTACTAGCAACATCCCTTCAAGTTGATGTCTATTAATCAACATTCCTTGGGTACCATTGTTGTAGCAGTCATGAATGCACCCCCCCACCTTCCCATTCAAACCACATTTCTCCACCTTGTACACAAGATCTATCATCATGAGTGACTGTCAGATGGTTTGCTGAAATCAAGATACCATATGCCTGTAACATTCCTTTGATCTCTCAGTCTAATAACACAACTCAAAAGGGAAATGAGGTTAATCTGGCTCAAACTGGACCCACTTCCAGCAATCAGAGGGACCATTTTAATTTTCTTATATGTAATGGGTAAAGAGTTTATTTTGGAGACTCTGCTTTGGTGTGTTGGCCATAGAATGACCACAATGTTGGACTGCAAGGGGACTCTCTGGATCCTAGAATACATTTCTCTGACTCTAGAATGTCTGATTTGTTAAAGGCAGAGAATCTTAGTGCTTGTCCCTTCCTTTCTTTTGGATACCTGGTGAGAATCATCTCATGTCTTTGTTCTCTGTCCCTGAAGGAGAGGTTTGAAATTCATGACCTTTGGAGTTTGCTTAGGCTCAGTTTGAGTAAGGTTGTCAAGTACCTGGTTTATCTAATTGTTGAGAAGCAAGAGTGTATGTGGTTAAGGGTGTGGACTCTGAAGCTCAACTGTGTGAGTTCAAATCCCAGCTCTACTCCTTCAAAGCTGTATGACTTTGGACAATTTATTGAATTTTTTTCTTAATTTATTACAGAATGTAGAAAAGAAGCAGTACCTATTGCATCAAGTTGTTGACAAAACTAAAAGGGTCAAGATGCACAGGCACTGAGAACTATGCCTGGCACATGATGAACCCCAGATAATTATTGGCTCTTCTTGGCTATTTTATTGATACTATAATTGGATCAGACAGAATAGGAGGTATGTGTTAATTTTTTCCAAGTAGGCGAAAAGCTCTGCCTGAATCTGTGAAATGCTGGGTCAAGGGGAAGGAGACAGCTGACCAAGCAATGCTGTGTCTCTCTGCATGGTCAAAGATGCCTATTAAGGTTCTTTTTTCTTTGTGGCCTCTGTTCGTTATGCAGAAAGGTATAGAAAGAAAAAAATTGACTGATGATCTTATCATCCAGATTCATTCATTTATTATATGCCAGGCACAATTCTAGGCACTGGAGTTCCATCAGTGAATAAAAAGTTACAAAGAGCTTACATCCCAGTGGAGAGAGATCAACCCTAAACAGCAAACATAATACATTTGAGGAAATGACAAAGCATGTTAGGAGATGGTAAGTGCTGTGGGCAAGAAGAAACTAGAACAAGATGAGGGCAATCCAGAGGGTTGGGATGGGGTTGCAATTTTAAATGGGGTGATCAGGTGGGCCTCACTGAGGAAGCAGAATTTGAGGAAAGATTGGAAAGAGATAAGGGAGTTCATTACATAGATTACTGGAGGAAGAGTGTTCCAGCAGAGGGAACCAGAGCTAGTGCAAGGGCACTGTGGTGAGAGGATGCCTGGAGTGATCCAGGTGTGGCAAGGAGGCCCATGTGCTGGATGTGGAGTTAGCAAGGAGGAGAGTGGGAGGAGAGGAGGCAGCAATGAGGGACGGAAGGGGGGCAGATCACAGAGGGTCTAATAGGCCATTGTGAGGACTTTGCCTTTGCTCCGAGTGGAGTGGGCAGTCATTGGAGACTTTTCAGTCTAGTAGTAACATGATGGACTTAGCATTTAAAAGGATCACTTTGGCTGTTGTATCAAGAAGATATCAGGGGAGAGGCAGGAGAGGTAGAAGCAGGGAGACCAAGTAGGGGGCTGTTGTAGTAATTCTGATGAGAGATGGTGGTGGTTTGGTGAAAGTATTGAGAAGTGGTTGGATCCAGCTTAGAGCTGTTGACATTTTTTGTTTCTCATTTAGAACTAGGCAACTCAACCTATACAGAAGGGCACAAAATTGAAAAGGGAAGGAAGACCTTCCTCCTCTCTCATCCTGACAGACTTGCTTCAAAAGAACCCATGTTATAGTATCTTGTGCTCTTTGCAGGAAGAGCAAAAGCAAATTCTTGTGTATGTGTCTATCACGTTTTGTAAAGCCATTGAATGTTGAGGAAGTAGACACTTTTCCCAGAGTCTTGTTGATTAATCTTATTTGCTGTCTTGGAAGAATTTAAAAAGTGTTCTAACTAACACCCTTTTTAAAAATCAAGGTATAATTTATAAGTAGTGAAATGTACAGATCTGAAGTATATAGTTGGGTAAGTTTTAACAGTTGTAACCTGCTGTGTAACCCATGCCCCTATTAAGGTAGAGAACATTACCCTCACTCCAGATAGGTAATACCCTTTTCAGATGGGAAAGTGGTATTTGAACTCTGATGGCCCAGCACTAGCCCCTACTGAGGCTGTCGTATGAATATGGGCACAGAAAAAAATGATTCCATAGGGAGCTTCTGGGCTCTCAAGTAGGATTAGACTAAGAACTAGTGATTCCATGTATAATATTTCCAAGACAATTTGAAACAATGGAGTTTCCTCACTTTTGGTCTGATGGTGTTGGGCTGTTTATGACATCTTGGTGCTGAATTTTAGGGAGAATCAGGTTTTAGACAAGGATAAAAATCTGGCCTCAGAGGCCCCAGGAGTAACTTAGAAGTGGGAGCTTTTCTAAGATAAAGCTAAAAATAATTTAAAAAGACATGAAAAAAAAGCCTTGATATTGTCAGGGAAATTTCTAAGTAGCAGGGAATACTGATGTGCAAACTGTCTTTGTGTTTTCAACTCCTGCTGATGCTTGAAGCCCGGATGGAGGATGAAGAAAGTTGTTTAGAATTTGATTTCTGATTGTCCTATCTAAGTACATTTAGATTAGGAAATAAGAAGCCCTATTCTAGAGTTCAGTTACTCTCGATTTTTAATCCTAGACATCTAAGGGAGGGAAGAGCTAGTAGCTGTGAGGACGGATAACAGCCCGTGAGGCATAATGTTCATTAGAATATAATATCAATATTTATGTTTCTCCCCAGCCTGCATCTGGGCTCGTTCCTGGAGCCTGTATTTATATTTTAATAACATGAGGAAAGCTGAATTTTCCTTTTAAATTTCACATCAGAATTCTGCCACTTCAGCCGACCCCCTCCCCAACTCTGAAGTGATTCATTTGCAAGATGGCGCATGTTTATCTAGAATCAGTTTGAGTCTAGAGATTAACTGCCAGAGGGGAGAAGTGCAGCAGGAATAAATACCACAGAAATCCTTTTCCACATGAGAAGTCATAGGGCCTTCTGCTTCACAAACAGGAGAGAGTAGGCTTCAAAGTTGGGGCAATGTGGGGGGAAGTGGGTAAACCAAGAGGAGACATTGGGAAGGGCGCCCTGGAAGATTTTCAAAGAGTATCACTTGAGTTAAATGCCTTTGGTATGAGAGAAGAGATGTTGGAACCCTGCTCAGGTATCAGATGTCACCCAGTATTCATCTGGCAAAGTTTTAGCCTTTGCTAATTAAAACTAATCCAATTGCGTGAAGAAAAATATATTGCGTAAGGTTGCCTCCTGTGTGGCTTTATTTTAACCCTTTGCCCCATATCCAAAGACTAGCGAATCTCAGGCTGGTTATAGGGCGGAGGGTGATAATGAGAACAGGGTTCACTTAGAAATAGATTCCAGTGTAGACAATGAATGGGGCAGGCTATTAAAAGCATCGGCTTGTAAATGTAAATTTGAAGCCCTTTTGGGTTTTCTTGATTGATTTGTCAATTCAAAGGTTTCAGTGGCTGTGGAGTGGGAAGGAAAATTAAAACAACCAAACAAACAAAAAGAGTGACACCCCCATTTACCTCTCGACTGGTGCTTTGTTTTCTTTCCAAGTTGCTTTGTGTGCTTTTCTGTGGCCTGGTCAGCCTGCTTGGATCAAGCTTTGCGATGATGAAGCTTAGGTTCAAGGTTTGCTCCCTGAGAGACTGGGATTTTGTCATGATCACACGCTTGCATTCCTAACCCTCATAATCTTTCTATTATGGGAAAGAGTGTATGTCAGCCTTTGATTCTCGCAGTTCCACCACTTGCCAGCTGTATGACCTTGGACAAATTCTTGGTCTCTGCACCTCAATTTCCTTACCTGTGAAATGGGGACATTGTTGTCGTGAAGATTAAGTGAATTAATCCATGGACAGTGTGAGTGGTGTGTGGCATATATACAGTATACACAATATGGGCTAATACGTATATGCCATCAATGGTACCACTTTTGTTGTTTTTTTATTAGTATTATTATCAGGGGGCTTAGAGGAAGGAAGTAGGAGTAAAAATGCATAAAACCCAACCCCTGTGGCTCCTCAGCCAGTGTAAATATTCTGGTCAGCTGGATGCATGGTAAAAATTGGGACAGAGGAATGCCATCCAGTTTGCTGGCTTGGCTGTTCTAACTCAAGTCGTGGAGCACTGCAAGAACAATTTAGCATCTGGCTGCCATTATGCCCTCCTTCTCCGGGGGTGTGGACTTCTGCTGATGGATGGGGGAGGCCTGGGTGTGGATGTGTGCCATCATGGAAGGGGTGAAGAGTACAGACGCCCTTGCCCTCACTTTCTGGGACTGTCTGTATCTTTTCCCATAATGACATGTCTTCTGCTTTTTGTAGTCAGTCAGACATCAGGCGTGGGACAGCTAGCAGAAAGGAGAGATTATAGATCTGGGATGGCAGAGCATACCTAGGTGTTCACTGACTCCTTCTCTTTCTCTCCTGGGCACATGGCTAGATGACATTTCCCAGCCTCCCTTGCAGTTAGGTGCAACCATGTGACAGAGTTTTGTTCAATGGAATGTGGAAGGAATAATTGCTCCAGCTCTAGGCAGTCTGTATAAAAGCACCTAAACAACTCCCTGCAGTTCACTTCTTGTCCATTCTGCTGGCTACATGCAGAGGGTTCAGCAGACAGCTCTTGAGGCCCTAAGGGATGGTGGTGTCATCCGATGGAAGGAGCCTGGGTTCCTGAATCGCCACATGGAAGACTGTCTACCAACACCTGATTGGATTTCATGTGAGAGAGAAGTAAACTTTTATTGTGAGATTAAGGGGATGTTTGTTACAGCAGTTAGCTGAACCTAACACAGAGGTACAGTGCAGGGAGCAAAATGGATTGGTTTTCCTGAAAATGCACAGATGACGAAGTTACTCAAAAGTATTTTGTGTTCTTTCCCTGAATAAAAGAGGCACTAAACTATAGGATTTTCTTTCTCTGAGAGACATAAAGAGTTCCTATGTGTGACTAGAAGCTGTATGACAGCTTTCCTTGAGGAAGCAGATGGAAATAAAAGCTTATTAACCGAGTTAGTTTCTAGAGAAATTTTGCTACCAAAAGAATTCATTCTCTCTCTCTCTCAATCCTTCCCTCCATATATAAATGATATACATATATTGTGACACTTTAAAAACCTAATTATAACACAAATACAGAAATGCACACAAATGAGTATACAGCCTCAGTGAATTTTTACAAACTGACCATACCTTTGAAACTTGTACCTGAAACAAGAAACAGAACATTTGAAGCCCTCTAGAAATCCTGCCAACATTCCCTTCCAGTCAGACCTCCCCAAGGGGGACATTATCCTGACCTAACAGCATAGATTACTTTGGCCTGTTTTGGAGTGATACAGTATCTGCTTTTTTTTTTATAGCTATATTTTTTTGTTCAAAATTATATTCCACGATCCATTCGTGTTGTTGTATATAGTTATAGTTCATTTATTTTCATTGCTGTGTAGTATTCCTCTGTATGAGTATACCATGGTTTATTTATTCATTCTACTATGGATAGGCATTTGGGTAATTTCCAGTTCGGGCTATTTTGAATAATGCTACCATGAACATTCTATAATAGTTCCTGTCTATTGGTGAATATATCTGCACATTTCTGTTGGGTTAAACATTTTTTGACTTGCAGTTTTACAAAACTTTCTCTCTCAATAAGACACTTAAGGCTGTGACAGGGACTGTTCTTATTTCTTGCTATCCCTTGACTTTCTGATCTAGGCCAAGCAAAAGCCTTGACCTGTTTTTCTATAATGTAGAAGATTATCACTGATCTTTAATGTGGCAAAGTTTTGGTGTCTAAAATGGAGAAAGCCTGATCTACTTAAAAGAACCACCCTCCCCTTTTAAATTGAAGCATAGTTATTAGGACTTTTGATTCCCAGACAGGGGCTCTTCACAAGGCCATGTTTCAAATCACTTGCAAACTCCATGTAATTGGAGTTTGACATTGGAATCTTTATTGGCACAGCTTCAGCGCTTCCTCTGTGAGACAGAGAATCCTCTTGGATTTTCAAATTGCTTCCTTTCCTTGGGGAGGCAGTGGAGGAGGAAGAGTGATGAGTTCTCTAATCACTTGGCCAGATTAGCTTTAGAGGAGTTGCCTTCTCTAATTGCCCTTACTATCAAGGTTTCGTGCAAAATCTAGGCAAGGCAGAACATTTCCTCAGAAGGACAGGAGACAAAGAAGAGGGGGAGGTCTTCTTATCCATCAACCAAGAGCATTTATTCTTGTGGCTCTGCCGTCAGGGCCTTGGATATCTGATCCAAAACGTAGTAATCTTGGCTAGATGGAACCTTGTGGATTTGGGGGTTTAAAAGGCCTCAAGCAAACTTTCAAATTGCCCACAGGACTTTCTTTCAAACCCTTGGCGTAGGCTCAGCTTCCCTGACTCCTTTGCTGAGGTTTGAAATCCTGGACTCAATGAATGGTGGGACATTCCTGCCCCCTACCCCTGGCCCCAGGGGCTCCCTCACTGTTTGGTTTGAAATGGCCATGATTGGAGAATTGAGGGGTGAATGTTTTAGTCTGGGCCTTCTCCTTCAAGCATATCAGGAATATCTGAAACATCTTTGAGGCCAAAGCAGACCGAAGGCTGCCTCATGTTTTGATTGAACGTTTGGTTGCCTTTGGGTGTGAGGTGTGTGAAGCCTTTACGGTTAGGTCTGACAAATGTTTGTGAAAAGCTTCCAGGGGACCTTGCTGCTGAGTGACACACAGCTGGGCCTTTGAAAATGGGCTTTCATGATAAATTCGAACATGGTTTTAGACTTTACTATAAGTGCTTCATTCCTTTTCCTAACTAGAGGATGGGTGAGCTGATTTTTCCATGAGGGAACTGCTTTGGACCATTAACCGAGATTTTCTTCAAATATAGAGGTGACTGTGTAACTTGCTTTTGGATTTTAAAAACTGATGGAGACCTAGTGAGGCAGCTCTGTGAAGTCAGAAGTCAGGGGATGCTTTTCTTCACTTGCCAGGTGTGGAATGCAAATGAGCTGCATGCAGAGTCAGAGACCTTTTAAAAATCCAGATTTGCTCTGAGGACATGGGGCTTCTCCCAGGCTGCTTTTCTTTTCTGTAGGCCACAGGTAAGACCGTGGCCTACTGTTTCTTCTTCTTCAACTCCCTGGCTTCTTCCTGTAGCCAGCCCTGCCCCCAGTTTTTGTAAGATCGCTGGATTTCTGTCTTAGATGACTAAGTGTTATCAAGGGGATTCTTCTAAACATGTTCAGGCAGACATCGAGCAAATACACGCACACACACCCCTAACATTTATTGTGTGATAGCGTTCTGCTAGAACTATCTTGTGTTATTTCACAAGCCCCTCAAAATTCCGTGATGGAAATATGATAATATTCTTTTGGTAGGTGAAGAAACAAAGGCTCTGCTAGTGGCTTTAAGAACACACTGTTAAAAAGTGCCTGGTCCAGAATTTAAATATGGTTCCTATGTCTTGGGTTTGGGTGCCCCCTCTACTCTCCCCAGCTTCTCTCTGTAGCCATACTCTTCCTCGTACTCTTCCTCCCATCACCACCACCTTATTGCCACCATGACAGCCCTCTGCCTCCCAATTTATGATGGGAAAACACAGGGGAAAAAAAAAGACATGAGGATAATAATGTCCAGGTGTGACTTTGGATGCTCAGAGGGCTGGGGTTCAAACATCTAAACAAAAAGGCCCATGAATGAAGAGGTTCTTCCTGTGCACCCAGTGCACGCATATGACTGTGTTATAGTTAACACATGTATAGGCCCTGGCTGTATGTCTGGCTATACCTAATTAGTTTTTCCAAAGACTTCATAGTTTTTAAGAACATACTGATTGTATAAAATAAGTCATTTGCTGTAGCAGGTGTCATTTTCTATATCAAGGCCTTTACTACCTAACCTAAAACATTCACCTCATGGATACACAAGTTTCTTTTCTTTCTTCTTTAATTTTTCTATTTTATTTTATTTTTTTAGAGGTGGGGGTCTCATTATGTTTCCCGGGCTGGTCTCAAACTCCTGGGCTCATGTGATCCTTCTGTCTCAGCCTCCCGAGTAGTTGGGACTACGGGCATACACCACCACGCCCGACTACAAGTTTCTTTTCTAGCTCAGTGGTTGCCCTTCTGTGTTCTACAATGTTGCTTAAAGGCTGGTGTAAAAGAACTGTGGATGACCTCAATTCAGAAACAAATCAACCCAAATCACAATAAATTGCTATTTTTTCATTTATTCAGGCAGGCCAAGATGAAAATATGATGATGGCCAGGTTTGGGGTGGGAATGAGTGTGGGGTGGGCGTAAAGGTAATTTT
Organism: Propithecus coquereli; assembly: GCF_000956105.1. NCBI lineage: Eukaryota > Metazoa > Chordata > Mammalia > Primates > Indriidae > Propithecus > Propithecus coquereli. Next base: position 1,102,141 of record NW_012150986.1, read on the forward strand.
AGATGCTGCTGATGGAAGTGTAAATTGGTATAATTTTTCTGGTATAACTGTATGCCAAAGATTTCATTTCGGAATTTAACCTAAGAAAATAAATGGAAAAATAAATTAAAGAAAAGAATGTATAGGTACCTCAGTGTCGCTTATAATAAGAAATATTGGAAGTATCCTAAATGATTAACAGTAGAAAATTGGTTGAACAAACATTACTATATATTGGTACAGTGAAATACTCTACCATCATTAAAATGATGATAGAAGTGGATATTTATTAACCCAGAAATATGTTTGTAATACATTCTAAAGTTAAAAAGACTTGCTACCAAATAGTATGCATATTATTGCATGTTTATTAAGAAGGTATACGAATATAGGAAAGGAAAATGTCTGGAAGGACATATATCAAATCAATATTTTTAAAACGTGTTTTGATTATGATCCACTGTGAGAAATACATTTTATATTTCTGAGCCAGTAGACACATGTAGCTGAAACAATAGTTTATTAATAGTATTTATATTTTCTCTGTGTGGTGCAGTCTGATATATTTACTTTTTTCCCCCCTTTTTTACTGTATTATCCTATCATTTCCTACCCTAGTCTACTTTATTCCAATTCTATTCCTCTTCTCTTCTCCTTTCTTCTGTTTCATTTTTCTTACTGCCGGTCATGACCCATTAAGTTGATTTTATAATCTCCTAATAGGCCACAAACCACAGTTTGAAAAACACTGCTCTAAAATGTTAACAATGGTTATCTCTAGCAAGTGGGATTAGAGATAACTCTCTTTTAGAGGGGCGGGGGAGTACTTTTTGCCTTTTTGTGTTACTTATATAATACAAAAACTAATGAAAATTGGAAAATGATATAATAAATCCATTCATAAACAAATTGATGCCCTGCAGCTTTTTAGGAGCATACTCATTGTATAAAATAAGATGCCTACGCTATCCCATAATTATTGGGCATTCAGAATGTTCTGGGAAATTTGAAGAACATTGTGGCAGGAAAAATATATCCATTCAGATACATTGTTTAAATTATAGAACAACAAGAAAAGAAAACACGACCTTGCATCTTTAACCTCAAAAAATCACCAAGCATTCATACTTACTGCTTTACCCCAGTGATGTTGCATCAATTCTCTGGGATTCATTCTTATTTCTGTTCCAGATTGCATTTTTTTCATGCTCATTCCTCACCTTTAAAAAAACACTAATTCATCAGACTTCTTTCTGGCCAGATTATCTTGGCTTACAGTACCGTTGAAGTTAGCATCCTTTAAAGCTAAAGAGAATTTTAAATGGAAGGTAGTCATTAAGAACTTAGATCAGGAAGCAGAAGCTTTAAAGGAGGATGGGAAGAATCCCTGGCTTGAGCCAGTGTACTTCCCTATGGGCTTCCTGCTTTCAGCACACAGCTGGAAATCTGCAGAACAGTCCAGGAGCCCTGCTCCCAGCGTGGCCAGACAACAAAGGAGGTGGCTTATGAAGTGAGCTTTCCCTGGGTCTTCTCTGGGAAAACCACTGGTGAACAATCAGGGCAGAGATTTCTGCAGAAAGTTCCATTTATGTAGTACCCAAGTAAATCTCTGGGCATGTGAGCCAGCTGCCAAGGGGGGAGGGTGATCTACCAGGTTGGAGTTGGAGAGAGGCTGGCTGGCATTTTCAGGGAAGGGGCATGGAGAGCAATGCTTCCTGCCTTTGAAAGGAATTAATGATAGGAAATAACTGGGGTTGCTTTTTAAGATGTAGTAATTTAGTTACTGTTGTTTCAGACCTTATGCTGAGAGTAATTTGGCAATGCTGAAAATGTAATTTGGATCCCTGGCCTTCTGCTTATGGAGAAGGCTAAATTCATTCTATCTTTGAAACATTGCAAATAACATGTCAAAGTTATTCATGTGCTCATTGATTTATTCATTTATTATCCAGTAATTATCCATTCATGTGGTTATTTGTTCATCCATGCATCCATAATGGATGCTTTTTCCAAGCACCCATTTACATAGTATTGCTTGACTAGATGCTGTATGTTGGAGGACATGTGGCAATCACTGAGGTGGGAGAGGAAACTCAATAAGGAGGAAGAGCATTCTGTGTAGTTGAGTTGCTCACAGTCTGGTGGAGCAGACAGACAAGTAAACAAGTAATTACCACATAATGTGGGCAGTGCTATGAAAGGGACCAACCTGGCTTGATTCATGCAAAACTACCTCTCCCCTTCAGGCCTACAATCATGGGATGTTAACGTAAGAGAGGCCTTAGAAAAACTAAATGGCATAATGGCTTCCAGACTTTATCTCTGGAGATCCCTGGGTGCTATTCCAGGGAGTGAAGGTTGAAGTAGGAGGGAGGAGTGAGAGGAAAGCTAAGCAGATGAAGTATCAGAAAAAGAAATTAAGAAAACAATTCCATTTATAATAGCATTAAAAAGAATAAGATACTTAGGAATAAATTTAACAAAAGAAGTGCAAAACTCATACACTGAAAAATATCAAACATCATTGAAAGAGAATAAAGAAGACTAAATAAATGGAAATACATCCTGTGTTCAGGGATTGGAAGACTTAATATTAGCAACATGAAAATACTCCCCAAATTCATATATAGATTCAATGCAATCCATGTCAAAATTCTGGATGAATTTTTTTTGCAGAAATTGACAAGTTGATCCTAAAATTCATATGGAAATAGAAGGGACCCAAAATAGCCAAAACAATCTTGAAAAAACAACGTTATAGAACTCATACTTCTCAGTTTCAAAACATATTACAAAACTACAAAGCTACAGTAATCAAGACAGTGTGGAACTGGTGTAAGGATAGACATATATAGATCAATGGAACAGAATGGAGAGCCCAGAAATAAATACTTACATTTATGGTCAATTGATTTTCAACAAGGGTGTTAAGACAATTCGATGGGGGAAATAATAGTCTTTTCAACAAATGGTGTTGAGACAATTCAATATCCACATACAAAAGAATGAAGTTGGGCCCCCTCCTCATATCATCACAACAAAAATTAACTCAAAATAAGTTATAGGTTTAAATTTTAGAGTTGAAACTATAAAACTCTTACAAGAAAAAATAGGAGTAAATCTTTGTGACCTTGGATATGAGAACTCTATGTTTAACATCTTGAGGAACTTCCAAATTGTTTTCCAAAGTGGCTGTGCCATTTTACAGTTTCTTAGATATGACACTAAAAGCACAAGGAACAAAAGAAAAAATAAATAGGACTTCATCAAAATTAAAAACTTTATTCTTCAAAGGACACCATCAAGAAAGTGAAACTTCAACCCATAAAATGGGAGAAAATATTTGCAAATTATATACCTGAGAAGGGACATTGTATTATAATAGTTTCCTAGGATTACTGTAACTAATTACCACAAACTGGGTAGCTTAAGATAACAGAGGTTTATTTTCTCACAGTTTAAGAGACTAGAAGTCCAAAATCATGGTATTAACATGACCATGCTCTCTCTGAAGGTTCTAGGGAAAAATTTTTCCTTGCCTGTTTCTTGGCTTCTGGTGGTTGCCAGCAATCCTTGGTGTTCCTTGCCTTGTAGACACATGACTCCATTCTGTGTCCATCTTCATATGGCACTCTCCTCTCTATGTGCCTCAGTCCCCACGTCTTCACATGCCCTTATTATAAGGATAACAGTCACTGGAGTTAGGGCTTGCCCTAATCCAATATCACCTTATCTCGACTTGATTACATTTGCAAAGACCATATTTCTAAATAAGTTCATATTCACAGGTACTGGGGTTTAGGACTTCAACACATCTCTTTAGGGTACACAATTCAACCCACAAAAGACTTGTATCCAGAATACATAAAGAACTTTTACAACTCAACAATAAAAAGACAAATAACCTAGTATTTTAAATGGGCAAAAGATTTGAATAGACATTACTCCAAAGAAGATATAAAAGTGGCCATAAGCACATGAAAAGATGCCCAATATGATTAGTCATCAGGGCAATGCAAATCAAAACCACAAGGAGATACCACTTCATAGCCATTAGAGGGGCTAAAATAAAAACTTGAGAAAAATGTTGAAGATTTGGAATTCTCATGCGAAAGAATGGGAGAGAGAGCTGTATTAATCATGTTAGGCTAGCTGCTATAACAAACAGCCCCCAGCTTTCAGTGGCTGAACACCATAAAAGTTTATTTCTTTCACACAGTTACCTGATCCTGGTCAGGTGACTGTCTTCAGTGGCTCTCCTCCAAATGGTGACTTAGGGACCCAGGTTCTTTCTAACTTTTGTCTCTTCCATCTTTTAGGTCTTTGGTGTCCTCTCCATTCAGCCGCTGCATAAGGGAGAGAGTAGAGGATTGAGCATGAGAGGGTTTTATGGTACAGGCCTGGAGGTGACTTGCTTCACTTCTACTCATATTCTATTGGCCAGAACTCAGTCACATGACCACACTTAACTGCAGAGGAGATTGGCACATACAGTCTACTTATGTGTCCAGGAGGAAAAGAGAAAGAGGTTTTATGAACAGCTAGCCAGCCTCTGCCACAAGGGCTGACCAAGGACGAGGAGAAGGACTGCAGGCTCTGAGCCCAGCTTGAAGTGGCATGTATTTGTGGTCACCACTGAGAGCAGGGCTGGGTCATTTTCTCACACTTTTCTTGGTGGAACATTCAAAGGTTTAAAGTACTGCTGTGAGGTACATTGCTGCTGGTGAATGTAGCCTAGTCTCTGTTAGTAATGTCTGGGGGATGGAAATAAAGACCAGGGCAACCTTGCACACTGTGGCCATGCTGTCCACATTGTCATTCAAAGAAGAGCAAGAGACAAATGTGGGAAGTAAACTGCTATTTTTTTGCATTTGGACATGGGTTGAATAGAAATAAGACTCTGTCCCCTTTTTTTTTTTTTTATTTCAGCATATTATGGGGGTACAGATATTTATGTTACTTATGTTCCCCTTGCCCCCCCCCAAGTCCGAGTTTCAAATATGTCCATCCTTCGGGTGGTGCGCATTGCACTCTTTGTGTATGAAAATACCCGTCCCCTTCTCCCCCCTCCCCCCTCCCCCCCCCCAAAATCCAATAGATGTTATTCTTATATGTGCATTTATGTGTTGATCAGTTAATACCAGTTTGATGGTGAGTACATGTGGTGCTTGTCTTTCCATTCTTGGGATACCTCACTTAGTAGAATGCGTTCCAGCTCTATCCAGGAGTATACAAGAGGTGCTATATCACCATTGTTTCTTAAAGCTGAATAGTACTCCATGGTATACATATACCACATTTTATTAATCCACTCATGTATTGATGGACACTTGGGTTGTTTCCACATCTTTGCAATTGTGAATTGTGCTGCTATAAACATTCTGTCCCCTTTTAAGGTTGTGCTTTAAATAGAAATCTGCCCCAGGTCCTTCTTGATCTTTTTCTTCTTGGCTCCTTCTCTCCCAGTGTCCTTCACTCCTGGCCACATCTGCTCCTTTGTGGCTGGGGAGCCTCAGTTCTGTTCAGGAACCAGATCGCCTGATAGATCCCTCAGATTGAAGCCCCCTCCCCTGCTCACCTTTTTCATAAGTTTCCAGGGCTGCTTTGGCAGGTGTGGCTATTTTAGTGACATTTCTGTAGTGTGTGTGCTTGCCCTTCCAGGCAACTGCTGCCTGTCTTTCTGACAGACTGTTTGTTTGTGTCTGGCTGCTAATGCTGTAGTAAAAATCACCTCTCTGTCCTGTCCTTGTTTTCAGAGGCATTTGTCACTTGGAATAATGCTGGATGTTTAATGAGCATTGTTTATGGCATGTGTAAGACAGAATAGTACAGCCTCTTCCTTTGTGTCATAATTCCCTGTGGGCTTGCTGAAAGGCATGCTGGGACCTTGAGGACAGGCTGGCAGGAAGAGGGATATAAATCAGGAAGGGGGAGGGGAGTACCAGGGCCAGGGAGAAGTGACTCTGTTGAGAGTGGGCCTCAGAAAAGGTGGCCAGTGGTCCCAATAACAATGGCCAAGGTGTGAGGTAAGTGGGGGGATCTGGGCTGGTGTCAATGCCTGAGGGTCTGAGGCATGATGCAGGTGCCTGGAAGAGGTTTTCAATTGCTAATCATGTTTGCCTTGTCTTGTTCTCCCCTAATCCATTCTCTGTACTCCTGCAGAGTGAAATCTTGCAAGGCACAATTCCTAGTTCGCATTCTTCCATGGCTTCTTATTGCTCTTATGATAACATCTACATGAACTGCTTCAAGACAAGATGAGCCTAGCTCTAGCTTCATCTCTCCTTCTGCCTCCCTGCACTCATTGCCACAGCTGGCCCCAGTCCTAAGGTTCTTACAGTTCCTCTTATATGCCAAGCTCTCTAGCGCTTCCTACAGCTCCCTGTGGTCCTGAGCTTGGTACCCCTTTCTCCTGGTAGCCTTCCTGGACTAGCCCTCCTTGTTGAGCTAGTTGCCCACGATACTGTGTCTTTCTCACCATGACAATTATCTCACTCTATTGTAATTATCTGTTTCTTTTTGTGCTCACCCTCTAAACTGAAAATGTCTTATGGTCAAGACCATGTCTTATCTCCCATTGTACTCCCAATTGTAGAGTCAGGGTCAGGGTAGGCTAATTTCTGGGGTAAAGAACCCCAAACATCTCAGTAGCTGAATACAACAGAAGTTTTATTTCTTGCCCATGTGACAATTCAATGGGGGTGTTCAGTACTGACCTTCCACATGGTTATTCAGAAATCTAGGCCCCTTTCATTTTGTAGTTCTCTCATCCCCTAGAGCTGTCCTCTCTTTACAAGTCTGCATCTGACAGGCAGATGGGAGAAGAGAGAGTGGAGAATCATATAGGAGATTTTGCTGGCCATGCCTGAAAGTTGGGTATTAAACTCCACCGATATGCCATTGGCCAGAACTCAGTCATATGACCATATATACTTGCAGTGGATGCTGGGAAATGTCATCCAGCTATGAGCGGGCTTGAAGAGCAAGTAGGTAGTGTCTGTATACCAGGAACATGGTAGGAGCTAAGTAAATATTTGTCGAATGAGTGAACTTTGTATTCTAGGCTCCACCGTGATTCTTAGGTGATTCGATTTAATCATCAGAAGGGATATGTGACAACTGATCACAGAGAAAGAGCCCAGTGGATGCCAAGGCCCTGGGTACCTTGGAAGGGTCGCAGACAGTAGCAGAGGGAAAAGCAATGCTGTCTGGGAGTCTGGCACCCGAACAGCTAGTCCAACAGAGAAAGAGATTTTTATTAATTCTGAAATTTCTTTTCTTTTCTTGGAGGGGACAAAGGAGGAGGTAACAGAGAGGAGGAGTGAGGACTCCTTTTTTTTTTTTTTGATTTTGTAGAATGTGATGGTGTCAGCTCCTAGGCCGAGGGAGATAGCGTGTGGCATGCCTGTGCGTGCTCCTGGCTGCCTGTCGCTCTCCTGCCCGGGAGGGAGCAGGTGTGCGTAGCACACGTGATGTGTCCACTCTCTGTTCCACAGTCAGAGCATCCCTGAGGCCATGCTTCTTCCGACTGAGGCATCCACCCAGGCTTCTCCCACAACCCAGGCCTCTATGGGTGGCAGAAAACTCATTCCCCACGTGGGTAGGCAGAAGCAAGAGAACCATGTGGTGAGAGCTACCATTGCCCAACAATTTTGTTTGCAAATTTGCCTCTAAAGACTCAACTTCTGGATGAGCTAGGATATAATAACTCCTTAGCCGTGGGTGGCTCTTTAGAATTTTCAGAAGCACTTTCCCACACCTTATCTCATTTCATCCTCATAACTACATGGTGAGGTAAGAAAGCCAAGAGTTACTATGTCAGCTTTACAGATGAGAAAACTGAGGCTCAAAGTGGCTTGGGTGACTTTCCCAAGCCTATGTGGCTGCTCATCCTCTCCTGCCACTTCCACCCCAACCCCCCCAACCCCTGCCGCTCAAATTGGCAAACTATTTTCTAGAAGATTTCTTCTTAGCTTGCAATCAGTAAGACTGAAAAATATGTCTTGTGACTGACCTTACCTCTCAATGCTGGCCATTTATTTTCCTGTCTAAACAAGCGGGTCTGCAAGAAGCTACCACAAAATCCTCCCCTGTGTTTATATCTCTGGGCACTGTGGATCTATATCTTCCCAGCATCCCCTCTGAATGTTGGTGGAGAAAACCAAAGACAGCTAAAATGTTTCCCAAGTTGCAGTGCCCCACATCCTGGTTAATTACAGCAGTGTCTAGGCGGGGTTGTGCCATGGGACTCTTTTTTCATTAAAACAAAACAAAACAAAAAACCACAGGGCTAGGACATTTTAATAAATGTCTGTGTATGGGCTCACTATGGAGTACTAGCGTTGCATTTATTCCCAGAAATCCTTAACACTCTCTCTCAGCCTCACTCAGACAGAAAGCTGACGTTACCTTGCCATCCTACCTAATTAAAGACGAAGGCTATAGTTTCCCCAGTCTGTCATAGTCTGGTTTCTGGATTTTGCTATCACAGAGGAGGAGGGAGAAGCTAAAGTTTGATTGGGATGTGGGAGGATGTAGCAAGGGGCAAAAGGGGTCAGGATGAGTTCCTTACCCCACAGAACCTAAAACAAGACTTCTAGCGTCAAGATCCCAATAGCACAAAGAAAGTACCCCTGTGGAGGAAAGCCTGGGTAATGTCAGTTCCTAAACCTTCCTTCCTCCCTCCCTCCCACTGGCTCAGGAGACCTGGGAAACCAACATCTTCTGGCATCATCTCCCATGCATTGTTTTTGCAGAAGCAGAGCATGACCGACATCCAGTAGTATCTATGTTGGTATCTGTCTCAGCAAATCCCTTTCTGTATTAAAAGATTAATGTAGTAAATCCAGAGTTATGGGGAGATTGTGGTGTTTCCTCTTCTGGTGTCAGAGTGTTGTTTTTTAACACTATTTTCTGTTTTCCTTTTTTGTCCTCTTCTTTCATCCCTATAAACCACATTTTGGAGCCCTTCTCTAATTTCCCGCCTTTTGTAATAGTAGCAAAAAGCTCAGACAATTTGGATGGCATCTGTGCTACCTCTTTTAGGGAAGATAACCCAGTTTTTCTCCAACAGAGAAGTTATGGGATTTTTATGATCTGGCCTTAAGGTCCCTTGATGCGATTTGATGTGAGAAAATGAGACTTGCTCCATAAGATTTCAGGAAAGGCTCTGAAAAGCAAGCTCTTTCTAAGAGTGTTGATGTTCCTCTTTGGGGAGATTATTTTGCCAGTGTTCAGGTAAGAATTCAAACCTGCTTCTGTTAGTATTCATGACAGCTGAATGGTGTGCTTAATTCAGATACTGTGCCATGCAGTGATCACTTGCTTTGAATTGTATATTAAGACGTGATCATATAACCTTTTATTTGAACCAAGAATTTATGTGGTGAAGCTGAAGGTATGGCTGTTACTAGTTCATCTTTACTGAGCACCTGCTATTTACAAGACTCCATACTGGTCAGATTCTTCTCAAGGTCTCCAAGGGTAAGTCAGCCAGACTGAGACTGGTCCAGGGAAAAGACGGGGCAACATTCTGAGGAAAATAGTGCTGCCGTGCGGTGAAGAGATGGTAGAGTGCTTGTCTCCCCCAGCTCTCCTCAGCCTGGGTATGGATTCTGCCTGTAATTGAACAGTATTTGCACTTCTGTGAAGAATGATCAGATGATCGATAATAATGTATTTCTTGGTTCAACTCCCAGCATGATGTTAATAGCACATTGTAGTTGCTCAGCAAATGTTTGTGGTACTGGAGTAATGTGTTTACTCAGTGCGTTTTCCATTAGAGTCAGGGCCCATGTGTCGTTCGCCTTAGGTCCCTAATCCCATACCCAGTGCCTGGCACATAACGCATGGCCATAGAGCTTCCCCAGAAAAACTACCCATTTGTCAAGGACCGTTCAAATCCCTCCTTCCAATTTGTTCTCCCTCTTCCCTTAGGATGAACTATTTTTTTTTTTTTTTTATCCTGGTGTCTTAGCTCTGAGAGAAGTTTCTCTCAAGTAATCGCCAACTCATGTCATTGTGTGCCCATCTGACTAGTCTCAATGCCTGTTAGTCTATTAAGGCTGCCAAATACCATAGAATGGGTGGCTTAAACAAAAGATATCTATTTCTCACAGTTCTGGAGGCTGAGAAGTCCAAGATCAAGGTTCTGGCTAATTCAGTTTCTGGTGAAGGTCCTTTTCTTTTCTTGCAGATGACTTCCTTCTTGCTGCATTCTTGAGAGAGAGAGAGAGAGAGAGAGAGAGAGAGGGAGGGAGGGAGAGAGAGAATTCAAGAGAACATGCAAACTCTCTGGTGTCTCTTATAAAGATAATAATCCAGTTGGATCAGGGCTCCATTCTCATGACCTGCTTTAACCTTAATTACTTCCTTAAAGGTCCCATCTTCAAATACAGCCACACTGGCGGTTAGGGCTTCAACATGAATTTTGGAGGGAGGCAGACATTCAGTTCATATCACAATGTAGTTGTTGCCTACTGTAACATTCGCTGTTTCCTGACCAAGAAAAAGGTGATGAAAAATAAGCATGGTATTAGACTATTGATGTAAATAAGCATAGTACCACATGTGAAGAGTCTTAAAGGACTCAAGCAGCAGCCCTTAATGAAAATTATGGTTGACCAAACATAGGTTTACCATGCGTGCCCTCATCTTTCCCTTCCATTATGTTTTTTTCCCCCCATGGGAATTCTCCTGGACATGTCTATTACAGACAGGTACTTTTATTTTGGTGACAAGGCAGCAGTAGTAAAAAGTCAGGAAAGAATAATCAGAAAGTCAGGATAAGCTGAATTATGCCATGGTAATAAACATCCCCCAAATCCTAGCAGCTCAAATAACAAATGTTTATTTCTCCCCTACACTACATGTTTAAGGGGTGTTAACAGGCATGTTCATACAGTTGTAACTGTTCTGGAATCCAAGCTGATGGAGGCTGCATTTTGGCACATGTGTCAGAAAGGGGAAGGTAGTAAATTTCACACTGGCTTTTAAAGTTTTCACCTAGAAGTGGTACCCATCACTTTGTGCTCATCTTTCACTGGCTAAAGCAAGTTGGCCATGCCCAACCTCAAAGAGGTAGGTGAAGCAATCTTACTAAGAAAGAGGGAAGGTAAAGCTTTCTTTTGGCAAACAGCACTGATTATTACTATAATGGGGTAATAATGAGGCCTAGGTAAACATGGATATGACTTGAGCAAAACCGTGGTGCAAATGAGAAGTGTTATTTACTTAATGCTTTTTTTTAAAAAATGCTGCTTGCAAAATAGCACTAACATTCAGGATTTCTTGCCTAGCTGAGTATTTCTGTGCCTAGAAAGAGATGCAGAGAATGAAACCATTTTCCACTGAGATCCTGAGAGTTACCTTTCAAGCGTCTGTATAGTATAAATAACAATAGCCTCAAAGAAACAATTAAAAGCTCTCCGGGTGGCTTATCTCAGATCCACTGAGAAATGAAAACCCCCAAACATGCCAAAACATTTAAAAAAATGGCTGTGTCTGAGGGTGGTCTCCTTGTCATGATAAAGCTTTCTCCCCATCTTCCTGAAAGTGATACCGGCCTCATGTTAGCAACAATATTGCAGTCTGGAAAGGGGATGGCTGAATATGGTGGGATTATGTTTGAGCTGCATAAACACAGATTGAATTAAGCATGGCGAGTTGATGATGGGGAGTGGAGAAAGAGTCAGGACCTTCCGTTGAGATAATAACTGGTTCATTATCTGCTCAGATAAAGGTCGTGCAGGCTTTTAGCAATAGCATGGAAAGGAGGCCAGACTGACCTTTCTGACAGCAACTCCCTGCTCCATGTCTTTTTTTTTTTTTTTTAAACATACCTTAGAACACCAGTGAGTAAGGAAATCCATGTTTCTCCTGACACCTTTTCTTTTCTTTCTGTGGCCTTCCCAATACACAGGCCTTCACTTACACTGGTTTTGAAATGGCTGCCTTTGTTTAAATTACTTATAATAGAACTTTCCTGGAAAACTCTCAAATAAGCCCATGAGCAGATGTTAGTATTTTATATCTCCCTGATTTTACACACTATATCACACCTCTTACTTGCTCCAAATTTTTTTGCATCAAAAGGCAAAAATACTATCATTTAGTCAAAGGAAACTTATGCTTCTTGGGCTATAGCTTCCAATTTCCCTTAAAAGAGCCCATTATGAGTCATTTGGAAGGAGCCAGCACACCATATTGTCTTTGTGTGAAACTTAGAAAGCAGTGTGGTGTGGGTGGGGGTACATCCTCCTATAGAAAGAAATGATAGTTACAAGTGGCTTCGAAGACATTAAGGATATTTTGGAACACTGAATTAAGCAATGGCAGGTTAAACTTTTCCCAGGAGGTGGCGATTTTGGCTAAGTATCATAAAAAGGTTATCCCAAAGCCAAAGTTTCCAATGAGATTTCAAGTGACTGATTTCCCCTTATTCATTTTGCATAATCGTTTTAATATGCCAAATATGTTCTGTAATGGGTTGGCAAATATATTTTTTCTACTACCTTAGAAATCTCGTCAATAAAATGGAGACTAGTAGTAGGGATTTCTTCCATAGCTATCATTTTTCTCTGTAAGGGGAGTTAAGATGTGTACTTCGGTAAAAGGAATGGGCTGTGTTGAATGCCCAGATCATAATGAGGCCTCCTGGCTCCGATAAATTACATTTGCTCTAGGTTGACTAGCCATGGAATGAGGTCATGTATCCGTGATCCAAATCATGAATGTGACAGCCTGCATCTATGTACAGTATAACCCAATCCTTGCTACCCTACTACACATCATCACAGTCTGTGTCACCTTCCGGGTGTGGGTTTGGCAGAAGATGACAGTAAGGATGCAACAAATGGCCTTACATTTAGATTTTTTTAAAGAAGACAATTTTATATCGCCTACAGAAAATTAACGGGTTCTGTGTGAAAAATGAAATCAGAATGATTGAACTTAGAAATAGAGGAAAAAATGAAATATTTCTTGAAATATATCCAGGTAGTGTAGAATAACCCATGATCATATTCTGTAACATTTTCCTTGCCGTGGCTCCCTACCTCATATTTATATTCACCCCAAATGCACTTTTAAACACAGCTTTCTTTTTCTACATGAGAAACAAGAATGAGTAATTTTTTTTGAAATAGGATAATCTATTTTGTTAGGGGTGAGTGGTTGTTATACCCAGAAAAGATGTATTTTACAACGGTATTAGAATTATGTGCAGCTTTATACTTTTGGTAATAGGAGATTTCAGATAAATGTTCAGCTGCCCTTGATTGCCACATATCTTCCTGAAGTTTGTGATGACATAGAATGAAATGATAATGGATGATGGTGAATGTAGTTATGGCGTTAAGTGTATCTGTTCAGATGAAATAGTGAGAAAAATCTTGTGCATATATGAAGCTCTTGAAATATGGATGAGTAACATTTGTGTGGCTCCATTTCAATGATATTTATATACTTAAATAATGTATTTACTTATACATATTATATATCAAAATAACATATGTATTATATCGTCATATCAAGAACATAGCTCAAAAATGTTTCCAAAGAAATTAAGGTTCAGAACAAAGGTAGCAATTATACTAAGTCTCAAAAGTTCCTTTATCTGAATTCTTAGTGTATCCTGTTATTTAACAACACTGTCCAATAATTTTCTTTTTATTTCAAAATATTAAGGGGGTACAAATGTTTTAGGTTACATGGATCATTTTTGTAATGCTTGAGTCCCGCTATAGGTGTGCCCATCACCTAAATAGTGTTCATAGTACCCATTAGGTTGTTTTTTTTTTTTTTTTTCCATTAGGTTGTTTTATTTCCTTCCCCTCCTCCCCCTCTCCACTGGTTGCTTTCCACTGAGTTTTACTTCCTTCTGTGCACTTGTGTGCTCATCGGTTAGTTCCAATAATTTGAAAAAAAGTCTAGAGCTTGTTGAATCAAACTCGAATAGTGCTTGCCTGCTGACTTATGTGTGAGTTAGGTATTTATTGTCTTAATAAGAAATTGACAAACTTTTTCTGTAAAGACCTACATAATACATATTTTGGGCTTTGCAGTTCATGAAGTCTCTGTCACAGCTATTAAACTTTGCCATTGAGTGCAAAAGCAGCCATAGACAATATATAAATGAATGAATGATCTTGGCTGTGTTCCAATAAAATTTTATCTACGAAAACAGATGGTGGGTCAGTTTGGCTTGTGGGCTGAAGTTTGTCAACCTCTGATCTTAATGATGAAGATTTTTAACTATCGCCTCATTGAAAAGCAATTTCTATATGACAACTAGTTGAATATGTGAATACCTGTGTATTTGGTGCATGTGTGCACACATGTGTGTATATATACACACACACAAGAATGAAAATGAGTGTTTATATGCCTTTTTCAGATCAGTATAGAAGAATTCCTGTATATGTAATTTTGTCTTACAGTAAATAAATATGCTCAATTTTTCTAAATAAATACTCTGATTCTCCCTGGGATTGGGGCCACATCATCCAGCTAAAGTTTATGTAGTGTTGTCATTGTTGTCTTTTCTCCTCTCAAGTTCATTGCATCATGATCATATGGGTTGCTTAATTAATACTCTTAAGTGGCGATGATGCTATTCACATGGACTTTTTTTAATGTGGGCTGTGTGAGTCGCTTTTGTTATGAGTCATTCTCTCTTGATGTCATTAGATGGTTTTAAACTAGGCATTAATTGAAATGAAACCACAAGCTTGGTCAAATTGATTAAGCTTTTCAGAGTCTTTTCAATATATTTTTCTTTCTTCCCAGATAAGAACTATAGTCATTTGCCCAGAAATGGGAGAGAACTATGCTTTTGCAAAGGTGAAGACTGTTTGTTTTGAAAAGTGGATTTATTGGGATGATAAATCTGGCTTGTACCAGCTGCTCACCTGTTTGTCCTCAGGGGAGCATTCAGTCTATTAATCCTTTTACACTGGAAACGTTGAAATGATAGTTTCAAAAGTTGGACCAAAACCAACATATAAGCATATTAAAAAACCCCTTACTCTTCTACTTTGGATATGCTTTGAATCAGCATCCAGGGGTACTTCCTTGTAAGAGGAAGGCGATCAAACAAGAGCTTTGGCCTTTTGGAGGTGGGTCCTGCCTTGTATTTGTGAGGCTCTGTCTTATAGAGATTCAGGCTGCAGGTCTTACCTTCTAACTCTCAGGTTTAACATAATTTTTTCTTTACATTTTTTCAAAGAAATAACTGATCTTGGCCGGGCGCGGTGGCTCACCCCTGTAATCCTAGCACTCTGGGAGGCCGAGGCAGGAGGATCACTTGAGCCCAGGAGTTTGAGGTTGCAGTGAGCTAGGATGACGCCACAGCACTCACTCTAGCCTGGGCAACAGAGTGAGACTCTGTCTCAGAAAAAAAAAAAAAAGAACGAAATAACTGATCTTTCCACATCTCAACTGCAGGCACAGAAAGGCACACAAAATGACACTGTCCCATCACCTGGGCTACTTCTTCTGGGCATTTAATATGCCACGTTTTATTAGGAGGACTGGCCCAGACAGTGTCGAGATGAGAATTTTTTCCCTTACTGCCTTGTGTGCAATTGGTTGCAGCATTTCTGCAAAACCACCAACATTCTCTTAACCTTAGTCGGCTTCTTTGTGAAATGAGCAAACCTCTAGTACAAGGCAGCAGCAAACAAATGTGTAAAAATCACCTGAGGGGGGAAGGACAGAAATGAATCCTGGCGGCTCGAGGTGCAGTTGTGCATTCATAAATTCCATCGGCACGTGCATTCATGAATGCTAGCGTGATAATTCAGTCATTTTAATCATTGACGGTCATGTATTTTCATGTGCAATTTGCTTTTAAAAATATGTGGGCTTTCCAGGTTTTTATTTCATAATGTTTTTACCCCTCAGTGAAATAATTGGGTAATACGTTTTAAAGAATGCCTCTTCTTAGCTTGAGCCTGTTTTCTCTAAGAGGTTACTAGCAGTCAGCTCATTAGCAGTGGCGAGGAAATGGAGCCTTAGCAGCTTTCGTGAAAGGTCTCCTTCCACTGGGACCAGGGAGGTGGGCCCCTGGGCAGCTGAGGCCTCAGTAGTTTTAGCAGGAGGGAAATGGGAAACAAGAACGTTTTTAGCCTATGATGTTTTCAAGCATCCACTCTGGAAATGGTGAGGATGATGAGTTCCACTTTGGCGTAGGCAACACTGAGAGAAAGACAGACAGACAGACCCCCCCTACCACCACACATACACACACACAGAGGAAGAGGAAAGAGAGATTAGGGACAGAGCAGCAAGAGTAAACTTCACTCTTAGAGCTGCAGGAATGGAGGACAGAAAGGCAGAAGAGAAAATGGTGAAGCAGCAAACAACTGTGCTGCCCTTGGCAGCACTCTGTTGGGCGAGGGGGTGGCATCTTGGGACTGGGTCTGCCTTGCCCTGCCCTGAGGTGGTCGTGGGACATCACTTAGGGATGGAGACCTCGCTGAGGATGGCTGAGCAGTGTGGTGATCACAAGACTGAACCGAGAACAAGAAAATGTTCTCTGCTGGGACACTGTGACTCTGCCTGGCTCCTTCCAGCACCTTTTGAACGTGTTCCCCCAGTATAGTTGGCATATTGCCCCGTAGGTATTTTTTTTTCTAAATGCATCGATTTATTATAGGAAAAGCTAGTCAAAAATAAGAGTGGGGGATGAATCAATCCCCTGGACTCTTTCCTTCACTTTCCTGAGTCTCCATGGTGTCAGATGACGGGTTGCAACCATTTACTTCTGATTGAGTGCCCCGATTTCTTTAGTTTCTTATCTTCTCTTCCCTCCCCCAGCTCCTTACCCCTTTCCCCCTCTGCTCTCCTCTCCCCACCACTTTGGTAAGAAAGAGCCAGCCTTGAATTCAAGCATAATTGCTCGGCAGGGGGGACTTCCTTGAAAAAACCTCAAATTTTTGGGCTGTAACAGTGGAAATCTGTTTGAACCCTTGAACTTCCTTTATTGTTGAAATGACCACCTACAGAAACATGCTGGGGGAAAGTAGCAGAAGCACAGTGGTCCCTTTTATGGGAAAAACAGTAGCTGGAATTATTTCACGTTTGCAAGAATTCTATAATGAGGAGGCATTTCTGAAAGGAGAGTATGGAGCAAACATTCCACAAGTTGGAGATGTCTGGGCTGCGATCGGAATATTGTAATAATCAATGTTTCTGGGCTTAGAAACAGAGTCTTCATTCTTTTTTGACCACAAGCACAAAAGCTGGTAACTGTATCATTTCTGTCTACTTCTGTTGCCATTTGCATGGGCTCGCTCTGGGTACTGGAGATTTTCAGGCACACAAGCAAGAATAGAAAGGGGAAGGGTTTTTGCCTGTTATGAAGTAAAGTTGGCATGCTGTGACTGTTCTGCATTTTCCAACCAACAGATTGCATGGACTCTTTCCTCGGTTTACTCAGGCACCAGGATATCTTCCATTTATGGATGCCCCGTTCACTCAGTGTGCTGGCGAGGACTTGTGCACACTGATAAATCTGGGAAGTGGTTGCTTTCCGTCTCTCTCTCCCCTCATCCTCCCTCCGTACCACTCCCCAATGTAATCGTCTTAAACCAGAAAGCTGAGCATGCCATTTCTGTGCTTAAGAAACGCCTATAGCCCCTACCTTTAAAAGATCAAGCCCAAACTCCTTTGAGCAAGGCATAGGTCTGAACCCAGCCCAGTTTTCCCAGCTCATCCCTTTGCACCTCCCCACTCCCCCTGGACTCTAGCCCAGGCAATGATGTGCAGGTCCCCAGATCTGCCATGGTTGTTTCACTTCATTGTGTGTGCTGTTGTCCCTGCGGCATAAAATACCCTTTCTTCTCTTCTTCACTGAAGTCAACTCTTACTCAGACTTCAAAACCCTAGTCACTTATAACTTCCTCTGTGAAGTCTTCTCTGACTTCTTCATCTGCTCACTCCATCCACTTTGCTACCCAAATGTTTTCGTATTTTACAGCTATTCTTCCCGACAGTACTTGCTGCATGGGACAATAATCACGTTTTACATGCCTGTTGCAGTCTGCTGCAAGCCCCGTGAGAACAGGGGCCATGTGGTATTCTGGTTTGGATTTTCAGAACACAGCCCAGTGCCTGGCATCTAGTGGGCATTCAATAACATTTTCTGAATGAATGGATGGGATCCATTAGGAAAATGTAGAATTATGTGTGTATGTGTGTTTGTGTGTGTGTGTGTGTGTGAGAGAGAGAGAGACAGAGACATAGAGAGAGAGACAGAGAGAATGAACTAGGGAGTGCATTTTAGTTGTAAGGCAGTCACTGTGATTAGTTTAAATTGTTATTTAGTTACAAAAGAGTCATAGTTTTCTTTAAATGAACCTTGGAAAGGGGGTTTTCTCTTCCAGAAATAGCAAGATAATTACATCCATACTCTTTGTCGGCCTTCTGGACAAATACCATAATTTTATTATGAAATGACACAATGCTTCTGTATTTGTGGGTCTATATGACTTTAAGAAGACAGAATATGCATACACACACATACACAAACTCTGAGTTTCAGAAACACACAAATTAAGATTTTTTAAATTGAGGTATTACAAACCAGAGGTCGGCAAACTCTTTCTGTAAAGGGCCAGAAAGTACATATTTTAGGCTTTACAGGACATTTAATCTTTGTCACGACTACACAAGTCTGCTGTTGTAGGGAGAAAGCAGCCATAGACAATATGTAATTTATAAAAACATATTTTAGAAAAAGATTTTAAAATTAACATACAAAATCTCTAGTTTTAAAAAGTGAACATTCAGTGATGGTTTTATCTTCAAAATTACTTTCTCCTGCAACCTTTTGGGATTATATAAACCATGTCAAGGGAGATGGGCAGTACAGAACAGTAGGAACAAATGTACCGAGATTGGGTGACTGGATTGAAACAAGTTTGGTTTCATGTCAGCCACAAATACTTACGATGAAACTCTTTGAGTTGCCAAAAGTAAAAGAAAATGCAATTTAAAATATAAGTTTTTAGCAATGGTTTTATTAACTTATGACCTTCAGCGTTCATTTTGTCATTTACAGTGATTAAATATTGGCTTATCTGAGAAACAAACTCTTCCAGGTTTATTGTCCCTTTTTGGCATTGTGTTGATCTGACCAATCATAATTGGGCATTAAAAAGATGTTTGTAGAAATTACAGTGTGATCAAGACATTTGCATATTTTGTAATAGGGCTGTAGAATGTTCTGTGAGCCAGTCTAGTGATAAACATTTAGATGAGGAAATAAGAGACCATGGATTTTGTGCATCGATGTTGTGTCTTTGGTTAATTTTGCAATTTTCCATTTTGTCAATTATGGCCTCCATTTGTAGCCACATTCGCAAATGCCTCGCTTTAAGCAACTCAGGTCAGGATCAAGCTTGACACCCCAGAGCATGTGCATGAAAGAACTTCAAAAATTAAAAAGTCTCACAAAAGTGTAGGCTTCATTTTTATTATTTGTTATGGGGCTGCTCAAATCTCCTCTTAAGCATGGAGCCTGCTATCTTCACTGCAGAAAGTTTGGAAGGTTGCAGCCTCTCCTTGCCCATCAAGGACTCTTTCTGACAAAACTAAGCAGCAAGAAATCAATGCAAGAAGAAATGATAAACAATGACCTGAATTGCAAATATATGTAATGTATGTGTGAATGCCTTGATATTATGAGAGAGCAAGATGGTACATTCAGAGAATTCATTCATTCTCTGAATGTTGGAGTCTTATTATCATTGCTCATGAACAAAAGGCTAGGAGTATAAAGATGACCTCTTCATCATCATGGCAGGGGGCTGGACTTCTGGGCAGTTTCCTTCTTCATTCCTGGGAGAAACTTTACAACTAAAGTTTCTTCAGCTGGGCCTGCCTGGAGCCTGTCCTCAGAGGCCTCAAATCCAATCTGTCAAAACACCATAGTTTCTTTCTCCTCACTCTTGGCTGCCCTCTATCCGATGCCAAAAGGCTGGAAATTCCCTCAGCTTCTTCCAGGTTCAGGCCGACTTTGTAGAAAAGAACATTCTCTATCCTCTGAGGACTGTGAGTCCTCAAATCTCCATGTGGCATTGGAGTCTCTGATACATTTTTGCAAAGATCTGGGCCAAGGGTCCTTCCCAGTGTGTTTTCTCAAGGCTTATGTTTGTGATGATGTTGATTCAGCCCACCTGATTTTGAAGTGAAGGAAAGAGGAGAAATAAAAAGAGACTGAGGGAGAGAGAGAGTCAAGTAAGGAAGAGCAAGCAAGGAATATTGATGTCAGGCTGGAGAATGATAAACATTAAGTTTCACAGCTAAGGCTCTGGGAGCAGAGACTTCTTCCCACTCTCGTATACATATTTGTGGATAGGACCACAAATAAATGGGATTATTCTGCGGTAAATATTTTTGTTGCAGTTTTGTCTTAGTGTCTTTATGGTTTAACATATATCCTTTACTTTGATTAAATGCATCTTAAAACCAGCAAGCTTTGCTATAGACTTTCATAAATAGAATTTTCCCTTTTAAGTGTGAAGCCTGGAAACCTAAAAGGCATGGTCCTTCTTATGGGCAGATCTTTTGTTTAAAACCTTCAAAGGCTTGCCATCAGCATCAGGAACATTTAAAAATTGGGTTCTGAACTCCTATCTTTGGTTTACATTAAAATTCTCTGTTGAAACTTTTTTCTTTTTCAAGTGGATCTTCTTTTTTTTCCTTTGTTTTTTATTTCAGGATATTATGGAGGTACAAATATTTTGGTTACATGGATTGCTTTTGTACTGTTTGAGTCAGTTATAAGTGTGCCCATCGCCTAGATAATGTGCATTGTATCTGTTAGGCATGATTTCACCCATCTCCTCTTCCTCCCTCCCACCTGCATGATTTATGTTGAATTTTACTTCCATCTGTGCACATGAGTGCTGATAGGTTAATTCCAATTTAATAGTGAGTATATGTGGTGTTTGTTTTTCCATTCTTACAACACTTCACTTAGGAGAATGGTCTCCAGTTCCATCCAGATTGTTTCAAAAGGTATTAATTCATTTTTTATGGCTGAGTAGTACTCCATGGTGTACATATACCACATTTTATTAATCCACTCATGAATTGATGGGCACTTCGGTTGAGTCTACATCTTTGCGATTGTGCTGCAGTAAACATTCGAGTGCAGATGTTTTTTTATTATAAAATGTCTTTTTTTTTCTTTGTGTGCATCCATGCACCCATCTACCCATCCATCCACCCATTCATTCACCCAGCCATGCACCCATCCACTGATCCACCTATCCATTCATCCACTCATCCACCCATATTCATTCTCCCATCCACCCATTTATTTATCTATCCATGTATGCATCTAACCCATCTACCCATCAATTCATCCATTTATCCATCCATGCACCCATCCACCTATCTGCCCATCCATCCATGCACCCATCCATGCACTCATCCATCCATCCATCCATCCATCCATCCATTCATCCATCCACATATCCACTTATCCACCCATCCACTCATCCACCCATCCACCCATTCATGCATCCACCCATCTACCCATCTATTCATTCTCCCATCCACCCAATTATTCATCCATTCATTCATCTATCCATGCACCTGTCCATCTATCCTTCCATCCATCCATTCAACCATCAACTCATCCACCCATTCACTCATCTACCCATCCACCCATCTATTCATCTACTCAGCCACCAGTCCACCCATCTACCCATCTATTTACTCTCCCATCCACCTATTTATTCATCTATCCATACACCTATATACCCTTCTACCTATCCATCTATCCACCCATCCATCTATGTACCCACCCATCCATCCACCCATCCACTCATCTATTCATCCACTTATCCATTTGTGCACCTATCCAGCCATCCACCCATCCTCTCATCCACCTATCCACCAGTCCACCCATTGACCCATCCACCCATCCATTCATCTATGCATCCACCTATCTATTCATTCTCCCACCCTCTTATTTATTCATTTACTCATGTACCCATCCTTCCATCCACCCATCCATGCATCCATTCATCCATCTATCATTCACGAGACAGATGCTGAAGACCTATGATGGTCTTGCATTTATCTTAGTATTTAAAATATAAAGTTGGCAAGATATTTCCTGCCTTTTTGAAGCTCAAAATAGAAGTGAGGAGACAGACTAAATAAAAAAATTCTCTATAAAGATTTTGAACTTCCCGATAGAAAAGCATTCTTCAACTTCACAGTGGCTTAATCACAGTAACTGTGTATTGGCATTCTTTAATAGTTATCATTTTAAAAGGCAATGCTAATTTCTCCTTTGGAAACTGCATATTCTCTTATAATTTTCTGACTTCTTAGTTACAGCTATAACGTTTTTATAATGATCTATAATGGTATGCTTTAAAATGGAAATAAGAAATACAGGGACAGGTATTACATTGCAGTTGAGGGGCTACTAGAATGCAGGAATTCATTTGGGAGACAGATGAGAATGTACTGATTTTAAAAGTTACTTGCCATCTTTTTTTTCAGTAGCAGGAAACTAATGAGTTTTTGGTTCTTGGGAAGGTGAGGGCAGGGGTGGTTTCTTAACTATGAAGTGCAATTGTTTAGATTTTTAAGTAGTATTATTCCTGTTGTGAGCTGCCCCAGGCAGCCACATCAAAGGCAGCAGTGTGTGTGTGCTGACCTGGATAGTGGAGACAAACCTGGTCTCTCAGACCTGGATTTAATTTCACTGCTTGAATGAGAAATAAGTTAGTGTGTTTTTCTGTCTGAGACAGTATTTTTTTCCTGCCTTGTTTTCTAGCTATCAAGTCTGTATTTGTATTTTAATTAAGAAAGAAGACAACTGTTGGAGATGAAATTTGGATGAAAGCTGTGAATATTTACCATTTGAAAGAGTGGTGTTAACATAAGCCTACCTGTTGAAAGCCATGGCTTTAAACTTTTATACTGTGGCCGATTTTTTTCTTTTTTGTACTTTGTATTTTTAATTAATGTTTTCCTTTTTGAAACATAAGATATGACTGACATACAATAATGTGAACAAATCTTAAGTGTATGGCTTGATACATTTTTATGTGTGTACACACCTATGTGACCACCAATCAGATCTAGATATAGAACATTTCCAGCGTTCCAGAAAGTTTCCTCATGCCCCTTTTCAGTCAATACTAATACCCCACCTCCCACATTAGCAACTACTATTCTGACCTCTAACTAACATCATAGATTGATTTTGCTTGTTTTTGAACTCGTATCAATGGAATCATATGGTATGTATCTTTTGTGTTGGCTTCTTTTGATCAATATTATGCTTATGTGATTCATCTATGTCGTTGAGCTGTTCTTTTTTTCTTTTGATTGCTGTGTTGTATTTTATATAATGACTGCTTTTGACCACTTCCCCAGTGTGTTATCTTAAAACCATAATGAGATTTAAGTCAAATGTTCTGTTTTTTTCCATTAATATTTGGTGGTTTGCCCCCTCCCCCATGATATAATTAAAGTCAATGTTCATCAATCAATTAACAATTTTTTTTACATCTATAATGTACCCATCATCGCTGGGGAGAAAATAAGTATAAGACATAGTTCCTGCCATCAAATGTCTCACAATTTATTTAAAGTAAATGGACCTTATGCTTTTATTCACAGACTTGGGTGACAAAATTATCAGGATTCTGCTTAGGTTCTAAGAAACTGGAAATGCTACCTGAGTTGCTCTTAGTGGAGTTTGTCTGACCTCTTTGTTTTGGCAACAGGGATTGGTCCCAGTGATAGAGGCAGCTAATGGTTGAGTCCATCAATCTGTAATTCTTTACTGAAAACCTACTTACAATATGCTTAGCATGTGCCTCATCTCAATGGTATTTTTCTAATCCAGCATTTCTCACCCTCAACACTATTGACACTTGAGGCTGGATAATTCTTTACTTTGGGGGCTGTCCTATGCACTGTAGGATGTTTAGCATAATTCCTGGCCTCCACTCCCTAGTAGCATCCCTGTCCCTTTCATCCAGTTATGATATCGAAAACGCTTTCAGACATTGCCAATGTTCCCAGAAGGGCAGAATTACCCTCAATTGAGAATCACTGTCCTAAATATACTGCTGCTGCTTCCTACATTTGAGTTCACAAACCTTTTTGGATACTTTCTATTAATAATAAGAAGAACCTATGAGATACTTTGGAGGAGTGGGGAAGGGGGCTCCAAGTTCTCCATTTGTTATGTACTTGGATATGTGAAGCATACAGATTTCACTTTTAGGGATGGATAATAAATAGTATGACAAAAGCACGAAGATGGAAATTGGTCAGCTTTGATGGTAGCTATTGACAGGGCAAATGGGTCAAACTTCAAAGTGGCAGTTCTGAAGAATGTGCTAGCAGTCTGAATCCCCAAGTGATTTTTAGATCTTTTGAAAATTCTAAGACCACCACAGTTTGGAACTATGCCTTGATTAATAGGCCTGGGGTAGACATGAAATTCCTACACTGTATTTAATTATGAGGTTTTGATCAGGGCTCCAACTGGAATTTACAGCTGGGGTTTGATCAGAGAAAGTTCTGTCTCAAAATAAGAGAAAACTTGAATAACAAAAGCACTGTGCCAATGGCTTTTCATTTATTTGTTTGGAACCTGCCTTGATTCCAGGAAGGATTTAAGGTGGATTCCCATCATTACATGTGCTGTCTTCAGCATTGGTTTAAAATATCAGCCAGAGTGGAGATATGGAGAGAGGAACATCAGTATCATTGCTCAGAAGGCTTGAGAAGGCATCTCCTCCTTCTCCATCTAAGCTTCAAAGAGGACCTCCCCTAACCAGATAATCCAGTGAAATCATAAATTAATTAGAGACTTGGAAAGATTAGCACGAAAGCCTTGTCTGTCTTGCCTCTGGCCCTCTGTCTGTTCTGCTACCTCCTGGTTAGGGGCTTTTGGCAGTCCTCAGGGTGGGGATGAGATACCTTGGCAGGCTTGAGTGGGCATCAAAGACACCAGGAAGGATCCCAGCCCAGTTTCTGGCAATTCTATCTGTCACCAGGTTTTATGCCTGTGTTCAAAATATTCCATTTCTCCATCTGTGAAATGGAGATAATCCTTCCTCACCTTGCAGGGCTGTTGGGAGGATTAATTAGCTAGTGTTCCTCAAGTGCTTTGAAGATGAAAAGGCTTGTGGAAGTGCTAAGCAGTATTAAGGAAAGGCAGTGCCTGCTGGAAGTGCTCTTCTTTTCCTCATTCTCTTGTCTGCAGTTGTGTTTCTCTTGACTTCTCTGTGTGCCTCGTGGAGCAAAGTGCTGGCATGGTGGGCGGCATGATGCATTGATCAGTACAGAACAAAGACAGTGCTGCCTTATTTTATGCCTTGCTACTAATTTGGCTTATCAGTTGGCATGACTTCTGAAGATCTTTAGCTCAGGACGTTTTAATCATCAAGTTTTGGTGGTTGTCCAAAGTGAGCTAAATCTATTCTGGGGTGGAGGGAGGAAGTGGGATCAGTAGAGTTTGAGCTGGATGGCCTTCAGTAAGAAGCCCCAAAGGAGAAGGATTCCTTGAAATGGGGGTGATTTTTGAATTGCGAAAAGTAAGAAGACTGCAAGGGAGAGAGAAGGCAAGAGGCAGATGATCTGTGTTCCCCTCCCCACTTCCACAAACAGGAGCAGAACTTCCACTGATCCGCCAGTCGCTTTCTCCTGCAGGTGGCCATGCCTTCTGATTATATCTTTCATGAGGTACATTTCTCCTTCCAGACCCAGACTTTGAAGGGGGATTCATGCGGGTCCCCACACTGTGAGGATGGATTGATTGGGCATGCTGACTGCAGCTCATCAATTAATCCTTTGCTGCCTAAGCTCTGTGTATTAGGGTGGAGCTTGCAGTGAGTGAGCAGGCTGGATGCGATGCTGTATGGAGAGGCACATCTACCACTCTTGCCCTCGTGGCTTCTTTAGACAATCTTGCAATCTTCTCGGGTTCTTTTCTAGGCATGTTGTTTGGAATAACTCCCTCGATCCTAAAGGAAGAAAAATAACAGTTCCAGGTTTACTCGGTCGCTTGTTGGTCTGCTTGTAATCTTAAAAAATCTATCTAATTCTTTTGAGAAGTGTCTCTGGTCATCGATTTTGAAAATCTTGTTTTAGAGAGTGGATGTGTTTCTGAAATGCCGAGGACAAGCCAGATTTTGGTAAATCAGGCTATCTTAGGGGTCCTAGGTCAGTTTGCCATTTTAACAATGCTTAGAGTGAATCCTTGTATAAGGCAAAGTATCTTGTCTATTCTATTGATATATCTTTTAGGAACTTACATATGTTGACTTTATAAAGTGTTGGGGGCCGAGGCTAAAGGCCCATAGGTGACATGTGGTGGGGTCTTTCCCCAAGCGACCCTCTGGGGAAAGGGTTGTGCTTATGCCATTTTGGTGGAGCTGATCATAGGGCCAGGAGACCAGGGAGAAAGTTGAGTGACTGGCATTTATAGGTCTTTCTTTTTGAATCAGGTCTGCTTATTATCTGTCTTGTCTTTATTCTTCTCCATTTCTGAAACTGAGTTCCCTGGATTCCCTTCCCTTCAAAGGCCTCTTGGCAACCTTCCGAGGAATGGCAGAGTTCATCCTGATCCATGTTCAATAAGTGTAACTCAACCGTGATGGAGCTCAACCTGTC
Source organism: Propithecus coquereli (assembly GCF_000956105.1). Classification (NCBI taxonomy): domain Eukaryota; kingdom Metazoa; phylum Chordata; class Mammalia; order Primates; family Indriidae; genus Propithecus; species Propithecus coquereli. Next base: position 1,128,784 of record NW_012150986.1, read on the forward strand.
AAACTCACAGAAAAATGTCCATTACATATTCCAGCTCTTCCTAAACGTGCTCCCTAGGAGCTAGGTCCATTTGTTAGCTGTCAGAACAATGTGGAGCCATTGCTCCAGACCCTCAGATGTCATCAGCTACCTTTGTTTATATCCCATTTTTTTTCCATTAGCCAATCAATGTTTGGAAAAACGGAAGCACAGGCTAAGATCTTTCTCTGGTGAGTTGCTACCCCCAGCCTTGGAGCTCTTCTCAGCAAAAGAAAATCGAGGAGGAATTTGTTTCTACATGTTTTTCTTCCTGCTTACATGAACTGAGGAGGTCTGCCTGAAGCTGAATCCACACACTGCCCTTGATGTTGGTGAAGATGGGAGTCTGAGCTCACATATCATCTTGGAAACTGGGTCCTGTTACTTCTGGGAAAGGAATGCCTGGTTGCCCAAAGCGTTATGATAGGGAATGTGGATCCCTCTCAATGCTCCTGCCTGGGATCAATTAGGTAGGACATTACCCAGAGATACAGACAGGATGGACCAAGTGACTTCTCCAAACTCTGATTCTCTCTAGGTCTCATAGACATGGGAACTGGAGATGTTGGGATTAAGTGAGTGAAGGCATGTGCTTCCAGAATTTTCTTCACAAACCTGGGTGTTTTCTCCTTGTGAGGCACAAAGTCATTTCATCCTTCAACCCAAGTGACTTAGACTTCTCAAAAATTCCAGTGTTGTGCTGAAGCCAGCTTGTGGCAGCTCAGAAGAGCTGATTGTGTATATATCTCCCCGGCTCGTGTTCAGTGACATCAAGTTGATAGCTTGAAATCTGCCATGATGAGAGTATTCACACCACAGAGATTTGCAAATGCTGCAAATCAGGCTCCCCATCACCCAGCCTGGTTGTTAGACACCTACCAACACACATAGGAAGTTATCCTCACCCCTAACATCCCTTCAGGCTTACTTATGGGGGCTGTTTAGCTTAAAGGGCACAGACCCCCTTCGCTGTGGCTTCATTGCGTGTACCTGTCGAGCAAGACTGCCCCTTGTTCTCTCGTCTACTAAACTCAGCCTGAGAGAGAGCATCATGGCGTGGGCTGTGTGGCAGAAGATCACCACGCTGATAATTCTGCTCCTTTCACTGCTAAGCTATATGGCAGGCCATTTTACCTCTCCAGTTCTCAGCTTCCTCTTCACTATAATAAAAGTAATTTGGATCATTAGATAACTGCTAAGTTTCCTTTTAGCTCTGACATTCTGCAGTTTAGTGAGTGCTTGGCTGCAGGGAGATGTCATGTGTTTCAAAGGCTTGGGACCCTACAAAGTGCACGTGCACATCATTCACAGCGACCAATTCAGCTCCCTCATTTTTTTTCTAGATCTTGGGCTCCCAGTAATTCTCCCTCTATCTGGACTTCTGCCTCCAGCATGAATGAACAGGGGCAGCTCCAAGTGAGAAGCATCATGAATTAGTTCCTTTCATCTGGGGGGTGTCAAAGCACTTTCAAGGCAGCTGTCAGTCCCTTTCCAAGGAAGGTTGCATGAGTGTGCCTGTTTCACAAGGACTCTATCATGGTGGTAGACTGAAGATCCAGAATTATCGACTTATCTTTTGATCAGAAAACAGGCTACATCCTGGTCTTTAAAAAGTTACAGCTTTGAGATTAATTTGCTGTATATAACCCCAGATTACTTGGCATGCTTGGCCTGGTGGACCTGCTGACAGAGCTTTATAGATTTCCCCTCTCTCTGAAGTGGAAATAAACCTGAATATGTTTTCGCCACTTCAGAAGATTTGGGGATACATGTTTAAATAAAGTTTTCTCTTTAAAATTCTTTAAAAGAGGAGTGTTATGGGTTTGTGTTGGGAACTGAGAGTAGACTTAATGGAATGTTGAACGCACCAAATCCACCTTTATGAGGTACTTGGAAGTACAAAGGGTGCTGATAGGGAGGTGGGACTGACCACAGACTTAGGCAACTTTGTGATTTTCCTTAGAGTGTTGCCAAGACACATAGGTCCATTTTTTAGCACCTGTAGAAATATAGGTCTGTGGACCCCCTCCAAATGTGCATACTTTCATGTGCCAACTCACACCAGCTATTATTATGATTGTGTTTATGAACCCATTTACTCCTGAATCAGGAACCCGAGTACTTTGCTGACTGTTTGCAGGATCAGCTACTCACCCTGCCAGCCAGCTGGGCTGTGTGCATTCATGGCTGCAGCCGTGATTTCCCACAGCTGAGAGTTTGGGCCATTGAGTCTGCCACCAAAAGCACAAACTATGTTAAGGGCTGGAAAAGAAGGACATTCCTCCGGGATTCAATGTCAGAGCAAAAGTACAGTTCTGTCTTGCACAGACAACAGAGGCTGGGTGCAAACATCTTGGCTTCAGACTGCCAGCTATGGCCCAAATCAGAGGCCCTCCAACTTTTCTTGTTGAAATACTTCCTAAAAATATTTTTTAAAATTAAGCACCCCACCTTGTGCATTTTACATTTGATATCTGCATTTTCTAGCCACAAGTTTAATTCATCACAAAAGCATATTTTCCAGCACATTGTATATTCTCACTGCTCAAAGTATACCTGGCCCAGCATCATCAGCATCCCCTGGGAGCTTGTTAGAAATGCAGAATCTTGGGTCCCTCCCCAGCCCCACTAAATCAGAATATGCATTTTAATAAGATCCCCAGGTGATTGATGGGCACATTAAAGTCTGAGAAGCGCTGGTATATATCATATATATGCTTTAAGTATATCTTCATTAAAACCTTTCAATTTATGAAAAAATTATTAGGTCAGGTTACATGACCTAACTGGAGAAGCCATTTCTTATTGTCAAACGATCAGCTGAACCAGACTTGCTTTTAGTTGGTAGAAAGAATTGACTCTCTTTGTTGATTCAAACGAATGTGTTAATATGTGTGCTTGGCCAATTTCTCCCTTTTGAGTTCTGATTCTAGGGTGGCTGGGTATCTGGCTGGCCAGCTAGATATATCATACACAAAGCTGAGCTATGGATGTGTTGCCTGAATAAAATATGGCACCACGGCCTTCAATATTTTTTATTGAAGAGTTCTTTGCTTACCCTTGAGATTCTCCCTCTAAACCGATGCTGTCTCAAATGATCCCTTTGTTTTGGTGCCTGGGAGATTTTTACTCCTTGGGAAAATGCACCCTGGTAAGATTGAGGATAGGTGGGCAATATCCCTTTCTTTACTAAAGGGGAGAAGGGACACTGTGAAAAGGGAGTATAGAAAACCAGAGCTGCCTCAGAGCTGGAAAGTCAGCTTTGAGAGGTAAGCACATGGAAGTGGGAAGTCTGGAAGATGAATCTCTTAAAGCTATCCTCAGCCTACATACTGCCAGAAAGTCTTTGGGAACCCCTGTGGTAGGTGAACCCCAATTTAAGAATGTTGAGTTGGAGGGTGAGTTATTAATAATACCCTTTTGGAACTTTCTGGATTTTAGCCTTTTTATCTCCTTGAATTCATGAATGTGTGTGTGTGTGTGTGTGTGTGTGTGTGTGTGTGTTTAAACAAGACATTAAGCCCCAATTCACCACAACCAAAACTTCTGCCTGTTCCCTCATTTACTCTTGAATTCCGACTTCAATTAAATTTATCAAATATTTATTTAATACCTACTGTGCATCAGGCACTGTACCAAGCATTGGAGATACAGAGATGACTAGTGGAGACACAGGGAAATAGCCACCATTAGCAACCACGATGCACAGACTACTGGAATTCTATAGATTTTCATAGTATTCCAAAAGAAGGTATGGCAAGCAACTCCCAATGTTGTCCTAGGAGATCAACCTTCTCATTAGGGGGAAATTCCTAAAGAAAGGATAACGAAGTCTATTAAAGAAAAGACACATCTACCTGTGTGTATTGGTGTGTGTGTGTGTGTTTGTGTGTGTGTGTGTGTGTGTGTGTGTGTGTGTGAGAGAGAGAGAGAGAGAGAGAGAGAGAGAGAGAGAGAGAGAATGCGCATGCGCTCACAGATCACATCATTGCGGACCTGCAATGTTATCCAAGTGCTTTAATGTTTAATTCCCTTTGATTTGGTCCACAGTAACATCAAGTGTTTTTGCAGGCAATTCCAAGGCATCTGAGGACCCTTGCTGGGAATCAAAATCCAGTAAGACCTTCAGAGAAATTAGAGAAAGGGAACTTTGTTGGTTTTTAGGCCAGTCTTATAATTTCATTCTGTTTTCTGTCTGAGACACACATGTACAGTCTTTTATCGCCCATTAGGCATGTTCCCTGCCAATCACAATATTTAAGATGAGAAAAATAAGCAAATGCTTGATGGAGGAGAAAGTAAAGCCATTAGAACCCTGTGGCTGTTCCTGCACTAGGGGGATCAGAAAAACCCAGAATCCATGCAGTAGAAAACAATGGTGCACAGAGATCTATTGTCCTCTTTGAGCTGTGACCCATGGTAAATTGTTGACTCTGATCTTGTTGTTAGATTATTGCTTAGTTGCTGTTAGCATGAATAATTGCATACCAGCCCTCTCATATTTCTACCTGAGGTGGGATCACTTTGGGTGTTTGTGGTGAGAATGTTCTCCAGGTGGCATCACAGAACTTCTCGCCATGGCTGTTAGGGGGACCCATGGCCCAGTCCCCTCCCTCCATGTCTGCCACTGTAGGTCAGCCTGCAGTACTTGCTGCCTTCTCCCCCTCACCACATCCCCTCCAGCTAAAGGCTGGAGAACTCATGAAAGAGGCCCAGGGCTATAAAAGAGAGTGGGAGTTTGGACATCACTGAATACCCAGATGCCTTTGCTGCCACTACCAGTTCTCTCTCTCTTGTTCTTTCTCTTTAATTTGGTAGTTTTTAATTTTGATATCATTTCAAACTTCCAGAAAAGTCATAAGAATAATACAAAGAGCCCTTTCATGACACTGACATTGCCCTTTGTGAAACTGGCATTTTTGAAGAGTACAGGCCTGTAACTTTGTAGAAGTTTCCTTTTTTTCAGTTTGCCTGATGTCTCTTAATTAGATTCAGGTTGCTACACCACATTTTCTTTTCTTTTTCTTTTTTTCTTTTCTTTTCTTTCTTTCTTTCTTACTTTCTTTTTCTTTTTTTCTTTACTGAGTGCTAAGCATTTATTGAGTAGAAACCTTATTTTTTAAATCATTTAAGAAATAACAGCTTTATTGATATATAGTTCATCCATTCAAGTTCAATGGCTTTTAGTGTATTTACAGAGTTGTGCAGCCATCACTATAATCAATTTTAGAACATTTTCATCACTCCCAAAAGAAGCCCTGTACCCATTAGCAGTTGCTCCCCGTTTCCTCCTTCCCCCAGCCCCTGGAAACCTCTGATCTACTTTTTGTCTTCATAGATTTCCCTTATCTGGATGTTTCATATAAATGGAATCACACAATATGTGACCTTTTCTGTCTGGCTTTTTTCCCTTGGCATGATATTTTCAGGGTTTATCCATGCGGCAGCATGTGGCAGTACTTCATTCCTTCTTATGGATGAAGCATATTCCACTATATGGATAGACCACATTTTATTTATCCACTCATCCATTGATGGACATTTGGGCTGTTCCTACATTTTGGCTATTATAAATAATGCTGCTGTGAACATTGACGTGAAAGGTTTTTTGTGTATGGACATATGTTTTCATTTCTTTTTGGTAGGAGTGGAATTTCTGGGTCATATGGGAACTCCATGTTTAACCTTTGGAGGAATAGGTTATGCATTTTTGACCCATGTTATTGTCCCATGAGGCTGGAAGGCAGGAAAGGTGGGAGAATAAGTTCTTATGGAGGATCTCAGGAGTGCCCAGCTTGGCAGTGCCATTTTTATGGGTGCGACAAGTTCATCTTCTTCAGCCTTTGTGGCCTGTTTTCCAGAGACTAGCAGCCCTCCTGGGTCCGTGACCCTGGCCAGAACTAGGATTTTTGATTTTTAACCTCTCTGGAGGGATTCCTATGAAACCTTACCCGCCAGAGTGCTTGGTGGACTGTCAGCTCCGTATCTGTGGGGAACACAATGCAGCTGTTCAGTTTGGTTAGCTGCTGTCTCATCTGGAACTGCCTTTCGTAGGTTTATTTCCCCAAACAATGGTCCAAGTTATAGCTTTGCGGTTGCCAGCCCCCTTTAACTGGGTCCTTTGTGTCATAGTCTGTTATTTGCTCTGTGTCTGGCTGTGATTGGAAAGCCATACTTTTTCCCAAACTCAACAGTTTAGTAAGATGTTTGGTGGAATCCAACGGTTCCTCTGTCTTAGGAAGAATGGGACGTGTGTGTGTGTGTGTGTGTGTGTAGTGGTGGTGAGGGGCATGGCACGCTGAAGGGAAATGATCTATAAAACAGAATCCTGAATTTCATGTCAGATCAGGCTGGAAAACCTCTACTTTCCACATGGGAGCCCCTTCCCAGGGGCTTTAATTTCATAGATGACAAAAGGGTCTTGTAGTGCATTTTCACTGATAAATGGTCCCCTGGTATGGCTTTCCATGACACCAGCAGTGCCACGTGAGACCCTGAGACCTTCATTATTTATGCGCTGGGGCACATAGAACAACTTTCTCCTGCTTTGTTGAACCGACATGAACTTGGGGTAGAATTCCTCCCCTGACTTACACCACTTGTAGGTTTAGGCTCCCAGTTTCAGTTTTGCGTCCCAGGTGTAGCAGTGGCTCACACCATGGCAAAGACCGGACTTGAAATTCCCTGCCCTGGAATTCAAGACCATCCATGATTTAGGGCGTAGTGGGTAATGAGGGCCATGGAGCTAGACTACCCAGGAGATAATCACAGCTCTGTGTAGGACACATGTAAGTACGAAGGTACTTAGTACTTAGCTGCATGTGTTGTTATTATCCCATTTTCTATCCACTCAAAGCTATTTACCCAGCTCAGATACAACCTCCTCTCCGAAACTGTGCCTGAGTGTCTGTCTTGCTCACTACTGTGTGCACAGTACCAAGCATGATGCCTGGTATATAATAGATGCTCAATAAATGTTTATTCAATGAATAAGTGAATGAATGAACGAATGCATTTTTCCATTTGGGAGAGATCCACTGTTCCTCTGTGCTTTTGTATCACTTTGTCTCTACCTCCTTTTATGGAGTTTTCCACATTTAACCTTTGCTGGAGCTAATCATGCTTTAAATGTAACTCCCTTATCCAGATGGTCAGCCCTTGAAGAGTAGCACCTGGGTCAATTGTTTTGGTATTTCCTGTGAGGCCTTGCATGGAGGGCAGTAAATATTTGGTAAATAATTCATCCCTCTTGGAAATGATGGTCTCAAACCATTACATTGCTGGAGCGGGGTGCTTGTTTTTTTGTTTTGCTGAATGCAAACAGAGATATACACATGCAGAGAGAGTATCTCTCCAACAATTTCATGACATGTTACTTTCTTTCTTTTTTTGCTAGAGGAAGTGATAAAGGTCAAAGTTGAAGAGGTGGGCAACACTGGGAGTGAGAGACTCATAATAAATAAAAATGTGAGTTCAGTTCAAAGAACAGGTTGACGTTAAAGTTTTATTGGAGTTGAACAATTTCAGAAAATATATAGGTTTCATTCTGCTTTGAACTCCTTTAAATGTTGTTTTTGCCCCCCCCCCTTTTAATAAAAGTACACACACACAAAAAAACCCTTTGGTTCTGTCTGAAAAATAATGGACAATTTGAATTGGGTTCTGTGTTTGGAAGCTAGTCACTGTTGCTGTGCTTCTTTGGTTCATAGTTGGGGATGCTGTGGTTGTCCAGTGGGGAATAGGGCCTGTATCTTCTCGGGCTTGGCTGGTTAGAGAGAATGCAAAGTTGCTGGGCCAGTGGTCCAACAGTTCAGAGCAGGGCTGGTCCAAACGCAGTCCAGGCTCCTTCCTGGCTGCCCAGAGGAAAGGTGGCAGGTCAAAGGGAGATGGATGCCCCCTGGCACCTGAAGAGATCCCCCAACTTTGTTTAGGATCAAGTAACACTTGGCCAAGCTGGAAAGTAGAAAGGTAGGTTATACTGAACCTATCCACATGTATTCTGGGAAGAAGCCATGTGCCTCACAACAGAAGTATGGATTGCGTGAAGGTGATTCTTCCTCACTCTGACCTTTGAATTTATGCTTTACATGGACCCTGAAGTTTTGGTAAATTAGTGCAATTTTTTAAAAAAAGTCTATTATCCATGGTAAGCTAACTGCTGTAACACCCCCAAATTCAGTGACTTGACCCAATAAATATTATTTTCCACTCACATCACAGTCCAATGTGGGTTGGCAGAGCTGGAGGAGGGTGCTATGCCACGCATGGTCATCCAAGGACCCAGGCTCCTTCTGACTTGTGGCTCCACCCTTTCTTGGGCCTCAGAGTCCTCCACCGGATCTGTGAATCCAGCCAGAAGTCCAAGGATGAGAGCGAGCGAGTGTGGGGAATGCGAAAGCAGTTTTTATGAGCTGAGCCTGGAAATGGCATTTATGGTTTCCACCCACATCCCACTGGCCAGCCTCAGTTCATGGCCGCACCTAGCCACAGGGAGGCTGGGAACTGTGGCCTAGCAGTGTGCCCAGAGGAAAGGCAAAGGGTTTGGTGAAAAACTAGTCAATCTCTGCCACAAAAAACCCAACTGGAAACTTCCCCTCTTCGTTGCCATTAGGAGGAACAGGGTATTTTACCATGGTTTCAAAAGTGCTTGATTTAAAAATTGGTACCAGCATGTCCTAGGGAAGGGCCCAGTGCTGAAGATGCCGGGGGCAATCATGCACTCAAACAGCTTTTAGTAAGCATCTGCCCTGGGTCAGGCATTAGGTTGGGCCTGGGGGCCTAGGTGGTGAGTAATACCAGAAGCAGCCCCTGCCCTCTTGGGAGTTGGCATCTGTTGGGAGACAGGCAACTGAATGAACAAATTCCATACACTATGAGGACTATGTGAGCGAAAATAGGGGTGTTATGGAAGCTCATAGCTGGAGACCTGGGCCAGCCTGGGAGAGCCAGAGAAGCTTCTAGAAAGAAGTGACATTTACACTGAGACCTGCAAGGAGGCATATGAAGAGTTGGTCAGCTGAAGGAAGGCAAGGCAGTGGGGTCAGCGTATGCCAGGCAGAGGGAACAGCTCAGTGGCTCTTAGCCTTGACTGCACTTTGGAGCTGCTTGGGGTAGATTTGGCCAATTAACTCAGAATCTTGGGTGGAGTGGGGGCGGCAGAGTAGGTCCAGGTTCAGAGAGAGGCCGGGAGGAGGGGTGCGCCCAGCCAGTGTGTGTGAGGGACTGAAGGCCTTCCAGAAGGACAGTGCTGAGGAGATCCCAAAGTGAGATGTGTCGTGTCGTTTGGTGAGAGCGGGGTAGAGGGGGGAAATGCTTAGCCGAGGTTGAGGGGAAGCCACCTCCTGGGCACACTTTCTCGTGTGTGTAGGGAGAAATAATTTTCCCCAGAGCTCCCAGCCTGGTGGGCCTTCCCCAGCCATGAGCCTCCTCCCTCCCCCGGGCTTCAGTTATCTCCTCACCTGTCCTTGGTGGTTTGGGGAAGGCCAGAACAAGAACGAGGATGGGGCATGTAAAAATCTGCTTCTTCCTCTGATTTCCTGAGCAGAAAAGGGCCAAAGTGTGAGCCCTGCTGCAGACTGGCTGTGGCCTATGTTTCAGTGGGGCCAGGTGAGACGCAGCATCGCAATTGTCAGCTTGCGCTTCAGCGAGCTGGTGAGCTGAGTTAAAAAGAATCCAGTGGGATTCATCTGGTCAGCATGGGACCCTGCACGTAATGGAGGGGTCCACTGGCTGTTGTTTCCGGCTCCTCTTGGACCTATCACTCTTTGCCCTCATCAAGAGAACTGTGGTGACCCGCAGGCCCCAGGCCTGCATACTGAACAGCTGGCTGCCCCAGGCCTCACTGTTTTTTGCTCATGTGTTTGGAAGTGCCTGGAATCCTCCCTATCAAATACGCATGTGCCCGCCCACGAGGCATTGAAAAGACAGCTCTTACTTGGAAAGCATAAAGCCAGTGCCTTAACCTTATGGTTGTATCATGCAAATTGCAGATTTTGAAAACATTTTTAAAAAGCTTTAAACAGTTGGTTCTGGGTATTGAATTGAAGTCAGGGTTGCATCTCTCCAAAGGCTGTGAGGTTTGCTGGGAATCACCCCAAATGTAGAGCATAGCTTGTTTAAGAGTAAGGCTGAAGGAAAAATTTAGACCCATTTTTACTATTTTCCTCACAGAAAAATTATGGTTATTGAATTTTTTCTCAGAGAAAAAGAAAAAAACCCCCTCTCTTCTTTATCCAAGCTCTGTCCTCTCGTGGGACCCTCTTGGGCAGGCATTTTTCCTGGCATCTTGGATACTGGATGTGGGAACAAAGGTTTGGAAATTATTTGTATCTGGATACTTATGTCAAAATATGTATAGATATCTAGAAACTGCTTTCAAAATAGAATTTTAGTTATTATTTCTATGATTATATATACTGCAGCCATTTTGCAGGAGATTCTTGGTAAATATTTAGGCAAAAAAATAATCAAGCCCCTCCTCCCCCCCAGTGGTTTCCCACTGGGGGGGATGAGCTGTGGCAGTGTGGGACCTGACTTGTACCTTGTCAGATATTTGAATGTAACATCCAGCCGAACGCCTGGGTTTCCACTGCCACACGGGAAAAAGCTATGGAGCGCAGGAAAGCCTGCTGGAATCCAAAAAATCCGAGAGAGTCACCTCGGGTTCTGTGCCAGACACAACCTCTCCTATCCAAAGTTCTCCCTAAGTTTTCCCATTTGACAGCTGAGAAAACAGGAGACCTAAGAGGCCAAGGGCCTTGTCCAAAGTTAGCGGTGAAGCCAGGACGTGAAACCTGGCCTTCTGAGGCTCAGGGAAAGCTCGTTACCTCATCAGATATGGCAGGCAGGTTTCCAACTACATGCCAGTCTTCGTCGTTTGCTAGTGGCTCAACCCAGGGTAGGAGCACCGTGTTGAGAAGGATTCTGAGGCATGATATTCACACACTCAGAAGAAACGCTTTGAGCCATTAGCTTGGTCTGCCTGGGGTACAGGCGAGAGGATTTGCTGCACTTTATATGCATCTCCCACTGTTACACCATGCTGTGTTTTGATTTTTTAAGTACTATAGGTTGAAGAGTTCCTGTCGCCCCTATGCTCCTGCTCGTGTAAACCTAGGCTTCTTCAGGATGACCTAACAGACACACAAATAAATACACACACACACACACACACACACACACACACACAGGATAGTCCAAGACCACCAGGAAAACCTTACGTCATTTAGAAGCATTAGGTGCCTCACACTTGGAGATTTTGATGCATTTCTCAGCTTTGACACATTAAGGTTAGAATTTCCCTCTCTTCTGACTGTTCGTCCTCCCTCCCATCACCCATTTTCCCAGGAGGGAGGCAGACTCTTCAGCTAAACGTCCCAAAGGGCTCCCCCTTCCCTCCCTGGGAAATGGGGCCCAGCTCCAGGACAGGAATGGGATGCTTTGGGCCTCTCCCAGGGAGGCTCCAGTTTTCAGTGTCAGAGTCATCAGCTCCCTGGCATCTTTGTAGATCCCTGTTTTAGAAGTAATTGACATTCAGATTTTTTTCCTCTTCAGCCAGTAGCACTTCCTGTAAGGCGTGGCAAGTTGCCTGGCCACACTAAGCCTCAGTTTCTCCACCTGTACAATAGAGATAGCCACAGTTTCCACATCACAGGAGTGTCATGAGGATTCAGTAATGCATAGAAAGTGCTCAGCAAGTGTCCAATAAATGTTCCCTATTATTTTTAAGTCGCAAATACAGAGCCCTTGAAGAAGCATGAGTTGTGTATGCTCATTTTGTGTGTAGCTGTGTATTTGAGCATTTCAAAGAGAGGGAGATCTAGTATGCAGGTTTGCGTATTGTTTGGGCAAGTGCATTTGAAGCTTTAGTGTGTATATAGATCACCTGGGGATCTTATTTAAAGGGCAGATTCTGATTCAGTAGGTCTGGGCTCAGGGCCTGGGATTTTGCATTTCTTACAAGCTCCCAGGGGATGTCAATGCTGTTGGTCTGTGGACCCCATTTTGAGAAGCAAGGGTTTAGTGGGATGGTGTTGTCCTATACAACCAGAAATTTCAGGGCCCCATGGCCAGTAAGCTGGATTGGCGTATCCAGCCACTGAGACCTGCTAGAGCAAAAATACCGAAGCGCAACTCGGAAGAGCCAGGGCCTAGTCCTGGGGAAGGACTGAGAGGCAATGAACAAGTCATTTCCTCCCACAGGCCTTGGCAGCTTTCTCACGTTTAAAGGAGATGGGGAGGGTGCTCTGACGCCTTGCTGTTCCCAGAGTGGTCCTCAGCCCAGCATCATTGGGCCGCCCCAGACCTCCTGCCTCCAAAACTGCATTTTACCAAGTGCCGCAGGGGATTCACTTGGCATGTTAATATTGGAGAAGCACTGGTCTAAGACTTTTTTCAGCTAGAGGATTCTGTGAATCTGGAAAGTTCTAATTCTAGTTCTGGTCACTGAAACCTCAGACACAAATCATTCCATTTATAAAACGGGGATGTCTTCAGCAAGAAATGGCCTCTGTTAGTTCTCCAACACTCTCCTTGGTAGTATACAGAGAAGACCAAACTGACAAGATTTCATCTGCATTTGCATGAATTTGGGTGGGAGGAGACAGTGTCAAGAACCCTGATAGAGTTTGCAAACGAGGCACTGGCTGCCATATGCATTGTTAGGGATGTTAAGACACTGTGGCTTGGATTCTGTGTCTCCTCTAGACCTAGGGGAGGTGTTACGGGTGATGTTGGGGAAAGCATGTGGCCTGGAGAAATGGCTTCCAGCATCACCCACATCTCTCTAGCACCCTTGGTGAATTTCTGCACCCTCTTTCCATCTTTCCAGAAGTCTCGGAACTAGCATCGGCTCCTCCATCTTCCTTCAAAGCTGGTGCACATTCATAGGTTTTGGAAGAAAGGTGATAGCGTATGTGCCCAGAGGTCTACATCCTGAGGTCACCTTCTGCCCTCTGATGGGAATTGGCACTAAGAGTGGAGAACTTTTATTCTGTTGAATCCAAAAGGAAGAGGCAAAATTGTCCTGCGAATTTTAGTTCCAGGGAGGAAATTATTTTTTTAATTATAAAAATTTCAGATATATGAAAAAGAGAATGATACGAGAAACACCATTCAGATTAAGAAATAAACTATTACAAATAAAATTGTGGCTGTAGACTCGCTCCTAATAGCATCACTTTCTTCAACCACACCCTGAAATTTGGTTGTTAATAACTCCCAGCCATGTCGTTATATTTTAATATATATGTATATCTGTATTCCTAAGCAGCATTTAGTATTATTATGCATGTTTTAAAATTTGTTTTATACTGTTTGTATCTTTCTGTAAATTGTCTTTTTTGCTCAACATTGTGTATGGAGATTTATTCATATTTTTACTTGTAGCTCCAGTGAATTCCTTTTTAATTGCTATATATAGTAGTTCATTATATGAAACTACTTCAGCTTATTTATCTATTCTCCTGTTCATAAACACTTTACTCGTTTCTAGCTTTTTTTCCTCCAAACAATGCTACAATGAACACCTGTCACTTTTGTGCATACATGTGTGAATTTTTCAGAGTGTGTTATGATGCATTCATGGATTATGAACTCAAACAAATGGGCATTTTTAAAAAATGAAATAGAATCAAAGGCATTAGAAAATATCAGAATATGTTGCACATGGAAGAGTAGTTACTGTTTCATTAAACTTGTCTCGATTACAAGGTAACACCGTTTACTTTGACACCCAGTTAAAATCGAAACCGGTTTAATGATACAGTAACTACTCTTCCTATGTAGGTCATGGTCAACAAATGTGAACGCTCCAGGGTGGGAGATGCACTTAGGGATGGGCTTGCTGGGTTGAAGGCCATGTGTGTCTTTGGCTTTGTGAAAGACTGCCAAATTGCTCTTCCAAGTGTACCAGTTCACACTTCTATGAGATTTGACTAAAAAAAAAAAAAACAAAAAAACACCCAAGAAGTAAATGGACCTCAAGGTCAGATGGAAGCCAGAGATTGAGTAAGAAAGAAAATGAAGCTTGAAATTGCCACCTTCCTCACTCCTCTTGCATGCCTCTTAACCCTAAGTAAACATTGTGGATTTTCTTGACCTTGTAAATTTGCTTTTAATCTTAAAGAAGAAAAAAAGCTTAGAAGGAAATTCCTTGTCTTCCTGTCTCTCTCGCCTCAGTTCAGGAAGGGGCGAACTGGAAGAAGGTGATAAATAAGCAACCCCTTCCCTTTTTGGAATCCATTAATAACAAGTCTGAGGAGAGCTGTGTCTAACCTTTGCTCTCTAGCTGTTGTGGGCAGTTTTTCAAAGCTGGACAAAGATTTCTCTGGATCGAAGTCAACGGTGGCATAGTTGCTGTTTGTTTAGAAATGAAGCAAAGATTTTGTGAGCCCAAGGAGCTGTCCTCCCATAGGTTTTCTCTCTGGGGGGCTGGATAAATTCCTGTTCTGATCCCAAACCCCCCAGGAAGGCCAGGCCCTCGGTGACTGCCCCCTCAGACTCTCCCGGCTGTGGAGTGTTTGCTGTCTGACTCACTCCCTATTTTCCTGGAAATGCGTATTCTCTCACTCAAGCACGACCTAGTGATATGAAGATGGCAGGCCTTGGAGAGGAGAGAGCCCCACTGTCCTTGACCCAGACCCTCCTCCGGGCTGCTCCCTGTGCTCAGCACCTACCATCCGTCATCTCAATCATCCTTGTAGCACCTCTTTCTATAGATGGGGAGACTGAGGCTCAGAGAGGATAGGTGACTTCCCCAGGCCAGTCTTCCAATAGGGTGTAATTTCTAATCTTCATGGAGCACCTTCTGCATGCCAGACATTGGTCTAAGCACCTTACACAAGTCTCTTTAAATCCTAATCACATCCCAGTGAGAGTAGGTACCATTATTATCTCAACTTTATGAATGAGGAAACAGATGCCAACGGGGCAAGAATGTTTACTGAATTATGGCCTGCCCAGTCACCTAATCTTTTGGCACCTGACACTTTCCATCTGTTGAATGGCAATGATCAGTGACTTGGCTATCCTGCCCTGTCTTGTTATCATGGGTATGCTCCTCCCTCCTTCCCTCCCTTCCTTCTTTCCCTTTCTTTTCTTCCCCTTTCCCTCTCTCCCTCCCTCCCTTCCTTTCTTCCTTCCTTCCTTCTTTGCAGCATTTACCAGTAGGTAAGGGAGATGTTCTCTTCCCCATGGGAACCCAGGACAAGCACATACAGCGCAGGGGATATAGTGTGATCACAATGACAGTGACCATGTGTAAGTTAAGGGGCAAAATGAGCAGATGGCACAGAGATCAGAGGAGAGGAGCTGGGTGAGGCTCGCAGAAAGCCTTGTAGATTTCATTAGTGGATTTCAATGGACTTAAGCCACTGGAGTTTTTTGTTTTTTTGAGACAGGGTCTTGCTCTGTCACCGAGGCTGGAGTTCAGTGGTATGATCATAGGTCAGTGCACCCTCAAACTCCTGGACTCAAGCAATCCTCCCACCTCAGCCTCCTGAGTAGCTGGGACTGCAGATGTGTGCCACCATGCCTGGCCATTTTGGTTTTTTTTAAATTTTTTTGTAGAGACGGGGTCTCACTATGTTGCCCAGGCTGGTCTTGAACTTCTGGGCTCAAGCGATCACTCCCCACCTTGGCCTCCCAAAGTGCTGGGTTTACAGGTATGAGCCATCGAGCTTGGCCTGCCAGTCATTTTTAAACTTGAACGTGTATCAGAATGACCTGGAGGACTTGTTACAACACGAATTGCTGGACTCACTTCCCCTCCCCTCTGATTTAGTAGGTCTGGAGTGAGGCCTGAGAATTTGCATTACTAATGCACTCCTGCTGCTGCTGTTCCAGGGACCAGATTTGGAAAATCACCGACTTAAACAATAAGTGAGATTTTTGAAAGTGGCAAGATAAAGGAAATGAGTAATGAGAAGAGTGTGATCCATGCATTAGTCAGAGAAGGTTAACTGTCATAACAAACAATTGCTGAAGTCTTTGTGGCATAACACAGTAACGTTTTATTTCTTTCTCATGTTATAGTCCAGGGTGGGTGGATAGGGGAGCGCTCTGCTCCATGCAGTTATTCCGGGGCCCAGGCTCCTTCTGCCAGGGGCCCTGCCACTCCCCAGGGCCTTATAGGCCGCCACTGATGCATCTGCATCTAGCCAGCAGATGAAGGAAGAGAGTATGGAGGACTGTGCAGAAGGTTTGCATGGGTCAGGCCTAACGGGGAAACACATCATTTCCGCTCACATGTCATTGGCCAGAACTCAGTCACACAGCAACGCTTAACTGCAAGGGAATCTGGGAAATGTGTGAATATATAGGAAACAGAGTGAATATATAGCAGTCTTTGCCACGGCCTGTTTCAGGATCCACATGTAAATTGGTTTGACTGGAGAGAAACATTTGTGTTGAGAGAATAAGTGAGTGGTTTATGCTCTTCCAAGGAAATTTGCGGCAGACAATTTGGGTCATTATTTAGCAAATATGCTATAGCTCTATAGCTTAGAGTGGGGGAAAAAAATCGCCAGATTTAGGCCCAAATGCTCTTCATTCAAAAGCAGGATAACTGACTATAAAGTTACATACCTTCTCAGTAGTACCTGTTTTTATTTCCCTGTAAAAATTGGGATGAGATACATGAAAATCACTAGCCCAGTGCTACGCACATAAAAGCAGAGGGCAGTTATTTCTGTGTTTTCTGTGCTCGGATGGACAGACGGAGTCAAGCTGTTGTGGCCCAGAGAGCCCCTTCATGTGGACGGCTGTGAGATTCAGATTTTACAGGACACAGGCACAACCCCGATATCAGCGGTTGGGTAGCTGTTCTAAAGGTTGCAACATTACGCCTCAGACATCCCATGGGAAATCAGGCCACGCCAGCAAGGCCAGAGAGAGCACATGGGCCCCAGACCACAAGATTCATTAAGTGCTTCGTTTCTGGAGTCACACTGCCTGGGATCAATACCATTATCCAGCAGGGTGACTTTGGCCTCTGTGCCTCCATTTTCTCATGTGTAAATAGGGACTAATCATATTATCTACATCATAGGGTTATTGTGACAATAGAATGAGAAAAAGCCAAGGACTGTATACTGAGAAGTATTTGATAAAGATTTGTGAATTTCCTAGTCACGTGTGACATTCCACCATTTCTTCCTCTTGGCATCATTAGCTGAGGCCAATACGAATAGAGGTTCTCTGAGCATCTAAACCTGTTAGTCTTTATTTGGTCTTAGGATGGCCACCCTGGGCCTGCCAGAGCCCTGTCCTCTCCCCACGGCTTGAGTGTCCATGAGTGATTCTGGGGCCTCCGAACCATTGGTGGACATGAAGCCCGTCTGAAGGAGGAGACGGTGAGGAATTCTCCAGGCTCTTTCTCAAGGCCGCACCCACGTGTTTGATTAGTGGCCCGCCGCTGAGTGAACCCAGCAGCAGAGATGAAAGTCTCCTGGCTCTTTGATGGCAGTAGCACTGTTCCCCATCTCCCCACCCCAGTCCCCACGCAGATTTCCTTCATTCCACCTTGTCATTTGCTCCCCTCAGCTCTGGGCTCTTTAAAAGCCTTTCCCTCCCCCTTGTTCAAATGGTGCAATTGCGGGTGATTGAAACCACATTTTTATATGTGTCGAAATCAGTTCAGCCCTTAGAAAGAAGTCATAATATAAATTGGATCATATATCCTAAGTGGATGCCACCAGCTAATTCGTTTGTTAGACAGTTCAGCTACACAGGATTAAGTGAGTGTTTACTCTTAAGCAGTTACATGTGGGCCTCATTAATGCACACACTCTGGCATGGCTTGTGCCTAATATCTTGTCAGATGGAGGAGTACGTAGAAGGTTGAACTGCAGGGAGCCAGCGGAGTCAGCCTCTCTTGGCTACTGGGGTGGGCCTGGGGAAGCTGGCTGGATTTCTCTGACTTGGTGTTCCAGAAACTTGGTGTCTTACACTTCCATTGGCTTCTCTGTAAAGCAGAGGGGGGCAAAAAGAAGGCCCCCACATCTGCTTTAGTACAAAGAGGATATGGATCTGGAATCCCATTGTGTGTAGTGAGCTTAAGGGGCCAGAAATCTATTTTGGAACGCCCCTGTCCCTTACTGAAATGCACACTCATTAAGTTCCTTGCAGCCCCAGACAGGCTATGGTCTATACCCTCACTAGTCCAAGTGTGGGTCAGGGGCCAAGAGCACCGGCATCACATTCTTGAGCCCCACCCTAGACCTACTGAGTCAGTATCTAATTTTAATGTCCAGTGTATGTGCATAAAAGTTTAACAAATGCTGGTCTAAACCAATTTGTTCTCAACCTTAGCTGCACATTGGATATAACTCGAGGGCACTCTGGGAGGCCCAGGCAGGAGGATTGCTTGAGGTCAGGAGTTCAAGACCAGCCTGAGCAATAGTGAGACCCCGTCTCTACCAAAAGTAGAAAAAATTAGCCAGGTGTGGTGGTGCACACCTGTAGTCCCAGCTACTTGGGAGGCTGAGGCAGGAGGATCACTGGAGCCCATGAGTTTGAGGTTGCAGTGAGCTGTGATGATGCCACTGCACTCTAGCCTGGGCAACAGAGTGAGACTCTAACTTGAAAAAAAAAAAAAAAGCTAGTGCCTGAGTCCCAGCACTAGAGATTCAGAAGTAATTGGCATGGAGTGTGCCTGGGCATCACAGTGGGATTTGTAAGAGCTCCCTAGATGATTCTTACATGCAGCCAAGGTGGGAAAGCACTGCTCTAACTGGCTGTGCCTCAGTTTCCTCCCATTTTTAAGTGGAAATTGCAATGGCTGGTTGCAATGGAGGCCACACTGAGAAGTCACCCAGCACACCACCACACCAGTAGCCCCTCGCCTTCCCACCCTCACCACATTTCCTTCTGCTCTTCCTGACTTCCCCTTTTTCTACTTCCTAAAGAATTTCTTTTGGCTTCAAGTGTGAAAGTGTTGGGAAGTGGTGCTGAAAAGGGTTCTGGAATTCGTATGTGTTATCTTCACCCAGAACTGTCTTGTTTGCTGTCTTTGTGTCTTTGCAACATTATAGCAAAAGCATCATTTATTCACAGTGGTTTTTTATCCCCATTTTATACTGTTTTTGTGGGAGCTGAAGTGTGGGGAAGAATGAATTTGGAAATGCTTTCTTCCTGGTGCTTGTGCAGGGGTGCAGACTTATATCTATGAAATTTTGGATCTGTGTTATTGGCTGGTCCTGGTATAGATGAGAGCCGCAAGGGAACACCAAGCATTTCATTTGGCCACTAGATTATCTTTTATAATGCAGGAAGGAAGGTGTTTTGAACAGCACTCATGGGCTGGGAAGCCCACGCAAGATGGCAGAGACTTACTTCTCTCAGGTCCTCCCCACTAAGTACAACTAGAAACCCTGGAAATAATACAAAAGGCTAAATAATGCTAAAAGTATGTACTTCCCCCAAGGATAACTACTGCCCTAATTTTTAACATCATAGTGTTATTTTGCCTCTTTTTGTGTTTTAGGTAAATGAAATCATTCAGATCGTACCCTTTTGTGTCTGGCTTCTTCCTCTCAGTATCGTGATTTCATGATCCATCCATGTTGTTATGTGCAGTTGCAGAATGTTCTAGGGAAGGATTTTGACTAGACATTGATCTTGGACTCTTGGCAGAATTAGGACTTGAGTAAAACTGAATTTTGCAGCAGTTTTTACTTTTTTTCTTAGTATAGAATCATAAGAGTGGTTAAATGAACAAAATTTTAAAAATAAAGACCAACAAAATAAAAATAATAAGAATAATCTCCAAAACTGTCACCCAGAGACAATCACTCTCAGTATTTTGGTATATATCCTTCAGGTTTTTTCTGTACATATTTCAATTAAAATAAGTTTACAGTCTGCATATTGCTTTGTAAATTGATTTTTCACTTATTAGAGCAAGGATATCTTTCTGTGTCACCAAATATTCTTTTACAACATCCCCTTTAATGACTACCTAGTTTCTTCTTTGTGTAACAAGATTAGGCTTAATATATTTTAAACTTCATTTTTTGCATGAGATTTATGAACTGCCTCAAACGGCTTTCATTGTCATAAAGACGCAATCAGTAATTAACATTGCCAAGTCTTCTGAAGGAAACCAGGCTTTAATTTTAGCTCAAATGGTATGCTTGACTGCCCCAAGTTTGTGGGTGCCAGTTGGTATCTGCCGGGTGGGGAGAAGATGGGTAGGATAATTGTCAAGATAGGAAAGTCTCCATGCGTTCTGAAATGAAGGCCAGTATCAGTTGTCTACCGTCTTAATTTCTGCTTGTTTTCCGAAAGTCAGGATCTAAGGAGTGATTTTTCCTTGACTTACCTTTAGGTGGAAATTATGAATTTTCTCTTTCCCACCTGCCCAAAAGTCAAACTGTGTCTGCTGGACATTAGGATCATAAGATTCTA
Organism: Propithecus coquereli; assembly: GCF_000956105.1. Classification (NCBI taxonomy): domain Eukaryota; kingdom Metazoa; phylum Chordata; class Mammalia; order Primates; family Indriidae; genus Propithecus; species Propithecus coquereli. Next base: position 1,149,208 of record NW_012150986.1, read on the forward strand.
ATTCTGAAGGCACATCTTTTAATTTTATGAAATAATTCAATTCTGTTAACTAGCACCTGTTAGCACTGGTTGAAATTTTTTTCCTTTTTACCAAAAGGAATTGAATGGTAATCAGATTCTTAATTCTTGTGCAGCTTTGTAACTGAGGACCAGAGAGACAGGTGGACATTGTAGTTTTTATTGGTGATGCTCTTGGAGTATTTATAGACCACAGAACTACTTTGGAGAGCACTAAGTATTTTGAGCCAACAAGCTCTTTTTCTTTTTTGTAAGATAGGGTCTCACTCTGTTGTCCAGAAAACGTGGTGGCGTCAGCCTAGCTCATAGCAACCTCAAACTCCTGGGCTCAAGCCATCCTCCCATCTTGGCCTCCCGAGTAGCTGGGACTACAGGCACAAACCACCATGCCCAGCTACTTTTTCTCTTTTGTGTAGAAACGGGGTCTCATTTTTGCTCAGGTTGGTCTCAAACTCCTGAGCTCAGGCAATCCTCCCACCTCGGCCTCCCAAAGTGCTAAGATTACAGGCGCGAGCCCCCGTGCCTGGCCCCAACAAGCTCATTAATGAGGAGGAAAAGGAAATAAAATCTCATCATCTTTATATACACGCGATGGCAAAAGTCCAAGTAATTTTGGCTAATATGAACGTTTGCTGGCTAGCACTTTGAGAGGATTTTCTGGTCCTTTCTTCTTTAATCATAAAACAAGAAGAAATGGCTAGATCTCAAATTCTTTGAGGTCCTTGCTTATGTGTGCCCCAAAGAAGTATAACTATTTTTGCTTAGAAAGGTCTTTCCTTATTTCATATAACACATTACTGGATATCCTGGGATTTCAGAGGTCTTTTAGCTCTGTCACTGTCCCGTCTCCCAGCCCCCAGGATTTTGAGTTGCTTCCTTCTGACCCTCTTGTGCAGTATAGCAGTATATTTTCATCCCATGGTAACCTCCTGGGTGAGATTCTGGAAAGAAGCATGTTAGAGGATATATGTAATTATACTAGAAAAATCTTTTAAAAGGACAATTTCTTACTTATGATCATAGCATCTCTGAAAATTTCATTGCTGTCTAGAAAAAAATCTTTAGAATTGTCAGATATGTTCCTTTAGAGGCAAGGGACACCTTGATAGTGTCTAATACCACTTCCCTATTTCTCTCCAGCTCTGGGGATCTGGGACATTTCACAGGTGTCATTGAATTCTAGGTGCACAGAATTTCTAAGATGATACTCTGGGATGAGTTGATTTTTATTTGCTCTCATGAGAATGAGAGTAATCCGACTCCCTTTCTCCTCTCATGAACACCCACTGTGTTTTGAGGCCCATGAGTCAGGTCTCCCACCATATTTTATGGCTGTTGTGTGAATTCCAGCTCACACAATGCCATCTCAGAATGAGTGAACCCAGCGAGCACTCAGGCATGGAGACATTTGCGTTCCCCAGATCTTTCTAGGGCAAATATACTCCTTATGAATGCGGTTCCTCTCCTTGTTTTACACTTGCTTTACTTTGATCTCTTGCCTCTGGTTTTTAATGAGCAGGAGCTTTCTAGGAAGGTTAGGAGAATTGTTGTCATCTATATCCTGAGAAGAGGGGAGTTGAAGGTGCATATGTGTGCATAAGCACATGCATGTATGTAAGTATATGTGCATGTATATGTATGCATGTGTGTCTGTGTTTGTGTGCACGTGTGAGCAGGTGTTTGTATGTGTGCATTGCACATTTGCTGATTTATATTGTACTTTCCAAATATCTTTGATGGCATTAAGGATATTGTCTAGATTATAATAATAACAGCTAATCTTTATGAAATACCATGTTTCAGGCACTGTCCTAAACATTTAATCCTGACAGCACCTAACGAAGTAGGTACTGTTGCTATCCTCATTTTTCAGATGAAGAAACAGAGGCACAAACGAGTGAAGAAACTTACGTGAGCTCACACAGCTGGGAAGTGGCAAAGCGAGGCTTCAGACCCAGGCCGGCTGTGTCCAGCTCTTAACTTGCACTCTCAACTGAAAGAGAAGTCTCTACAGGAAGCAAGCTCTTCTCATCGTGCTCCAAATAAAGCCAGATGTTGTTCTGATGCAGCTCGCTGCCCAATGGCAGTGGGCCTGCTGTCCCGTGGAGCAGTACTGGAAGTGGATGTTGGACACCACAGAACCTAGAGCAGTAGCGTTCATGTGTACGGTCAGAGGACCTGAGTGTAGCACGTTGGCTTCTTTGGGGACCTGCCATCCTCTCTAGGGCTGCTTTTCTGGTGCCTGTTTTCAGTATTAGGTTGTGTTGTATAAACAAGAGGTCTCATGTCTTTGTCACTTCCAATTCCCCCCTTTTCTTCTAGAAAGGAGGCCTATCTGTTATATGAAGTTCAAAACCAAGCAAACTCCTCTTCTAAGATACAGGTCAGAAAAGTGATTATCTTGGGAAGGGCCTGTGGGAGTCTGCTGGAGCACTGGAAATGTTCCATATTTTAACGTGAATGGTGTTAACCTGGCCGTAGATATGTGTAAAAATTCTTTAAGCTGTACACTTACAATTTATGTACTGCACTGTATATGTACTATCTCAATAGGAAAGTATATAAAAATGGAAGCATCTAAATTGACCTGTGCCAATATTGCAGAAGCCGAGTCAGGGATGTCAGGGCAGAGGGACAGACATATCTGAGTCAGCTTTAAAAGAAAAATCGGTCAGGGGTTTAGAGATGTAAATAGTTCTTAATCCGTAAGAATCAAAAGTTATTTCCGGGAAGACATAATTGCTTGTATTTGGCAGAGATTAATTTTATTGCTCTTCATTTCATCTTTATTTTTATGATTTGTATTTTGGCTTCTAATACCCCTGAGCATTGGTGCCTTGGGCCTGCCCTCATTTGCTTCTGGCTCTGCCTTTTAAAACAGTTGCTGCTGCCACCTCTCCCAGGTTCCAAACGATTTGCAAATGTTTGAACAGAGAAACAAAGACAGAAAATGGGAGACATGGTCTGGTTTGTTGCAAGTGGCTTTTCCTGCCAAGCTGCGGGGAATGGTATTTGGGCCAGCTTGGCCTTCCTAATTGGAACCATAGCTCCTTGGATTGCCTTTAGATTGCAAACTTGAGGGTCTGCCACCCTGCAAGGACCATTTCATGCTGGGACGCTATGTACCAGGGTTCTCACTTTCCTTGGCCTGAAGGGAGGACAGCAGAGTTCCCTAATCAGTTTGGATAACACTGAAAGGGGAGTAGCAACCCCCTAATTTTTTTATAGCTTTTATACTTTCCTGCTGTTCTCTTCCTGCCCCTGCCCCCTGGAGCTGTAATAATAATACCAGCTAAAGTTTATTGACAGCTTAGTATGTGCCTGATGCTACTCTAAGCATTTTGCACGCCTTAATTCATTTAATCCTCACCAGCTCTGGAGGCTGGTACTGCTATTGCCCATTATAAATGAAGAAATTAGGCACAGAGAGATGAAGGCAGTTGTCCAAGGTCACACAGCTGGTCAGTGATAGAGCCAGCATTTGAACCCAGTCTGACTCCAGATTCTGAGCTCTTATTATTCACTGTCTAAATAAACTGATTTCCTGGTGGGATGACCCCACAGCTGTCTCCATAGTAGCTAGACCCAACACTGTCCAATTCAGCAGCCACTGGCTAAACATGGCTATTGAGTACTTGAAATGTGGCTAGTCAGAATTGAGACGCCATGTGCTCTAACTATAAAATATATTATATGTTGGATTCCAAAGAGTTAGTAGGAGAAAAAGAATGTAAAATATCTCATTAATTAGTTTTTATATTGATTACATATTGAAATAATAATATTTTGGATATATTGGGCTGAATACAATATATTATTAATTTCACCTGTTTCTTTATGCTTTTTCTTAATGGAGCTACTAGAAAACTTAACATTACACATGCAGCTCACATTGTATTTCTATTTCTGTTTCTAGCACCAAGCTAGACCTTCCTTCCAGTTTGCTCCAAATACAGTAAAATTTTGTTTCAGCACAGTCATGGGTAAGATGGATTTAGGAGTAACATACCACACGTAGAATTCCTATCTTCTACCACCACCACCTTGCTGACCGTGTACAATTAGACAATTTTTATATATGAGGGAAAAAAATCCAAACCTGTAATGAAAGCCTGTTATGTGTGTTATGGTAGCAAGTCCTTTCACATAATGGTTGCATTTAGTCTTTGTAACCCTTCTATGAGGTAATTATCATCAGGCCCATTTTACAAACAGGGAAACAGGTTTAGTTTAGCAACTTGGCCAGGTTTCTATTACTAATAACTAGTGGGCCAGGATTTGGATATAAGTCATCTGACTCTAGTTCTAATGGCGGTTCTCCCCCAAATGGTCTGTCTCATATAATATGTATCTCATTCTGCATTGTGTTGGAGGTAGTTTTGCATGCTTTTCTCTCTCGTGTTAGTTAGCTCCTTCTGAGGTAGTAGTGTGACCCACACAGTAGGTCATAGTAAATGTTCAGTGAACTAAATTGCTTTAATACCCATTGTGTTCTTAATTCTAGTATTCTCTCCTGGAGTTTGGTATCTGCCCCATTATTTCCCTCTTAACAGCTGTGGCTAGATCACTAAGCTTGCATTATTATAATAAATCGCTATTTTGTGTCCCTATGGCTTCCTATAGAAATTTCATTCTTTGATTGATTTAATAAATATTTATTAAGTATATACTATGGGACATCTACTGTGCCAAGCCCTGGGAATCCAAAGGAGACTAACAGAATCCCTGAAGGGTTCTTGCCATCAAGGAACTTAGGGTCTGATGTGAGGTAGAGGTAGGTAAATAGGGGATTACAATGAATCTGATTCCTGCTTTGATAGTAGTGGCGAGTGGGTCTTGGAGGCACATTGTTGAAGCACCTCACCCAATCTTGGAGGATATAAGAGGGCTTCCCATAAGGGAGAAAGGAAGTGCAAAGTTTCAGTTCCAGGTTAGTGAAAATAAATACAAGATTTTTTTCTCTAAGCCCCTGGATTTTATTCATGAAATTTTACTGTAGAGACAGGAAGTAGAGGCTTTATGGAGACAGGAAGTGGAGGGCAATGCAAATGTGAGGATGCCCCATGGATCCTGCAGCGGGGCTCATGATCTCCAGTGCAGTGCTCCACCATTACCTGGGCTCAGCCTCTCTCTCTTGGTTCTTCCCTCTAATGACCCCGAGTCAAAGTCTGGGCTTTCCTCTGTATTTTCTTTCAGCTTTGACTTCCACCCCTAATTACCTCCATCTTGTGTGTCTTAGTTCACGTTCTTGAGGAGAGCATGAGAGAGAGAGAGAGGCTGTTTGATCTAGATCATTTTATCATTATTATTATTATCAAGCTACATTATTGGCTGCTTACCAGCCAGTAGTTAAGCTGCTCTTGAATCTGGTGTTCACCTTTGGTCCAATCAACTGTGGCATGAGAAGGGGCAGGAAGAATGGTACAAAAAATGGCTGCCAAAGTCACCCTCCTATATACACATCTTTCCTGGGCTGTGGTAGTTTGGACAGTTTATCCAGGGATGTGGCATGGCAACCCACTGACCTAGAAAGTTTCTTTTAATATCTGGAGAAACAATGTAATGGATGGCAAGTGAGCAAGTTGGAAAATCCACAAGATTGCCTCTTTAATTGTACCAGGGTAGGTCCCTGGATCCCTTACTGTGAGATTGTTTAGCTGTAGTTTTACCATGTTTGTAGTGCCATGCCCCACAACATCATTTTCTTCATTTTCAGGGGCTCAGAGTGTTATTTTTTTATTTAGAAATTGTCTCTCCCCCTTCCCCAACAACAATTGGGTGTTGACATACACTCTCATTGGTATAGATGGCTCACCCAATTACTCTTCAGCAGTCCATCCATATGGTCTTTCTCTGGGACAAGGGGACAAGGGTGAATTCTAACCTGAAATCCATGACCCACTCCCCAACAAAAAAAATGGCTCATGGATAGAATTCATGGGATCTAGGAAAAAGATGACATCTTTAGTTTCACTAATTTTGAACTGGAATTTAGCATTTCCTTCAATTACAAATACAGACACAAATAACAGTAGTGTTAGCTCTACCTGTGACTTGGTCACTAATATAAATCATAGATATTTCTGTATCATGTTACAGTTCCTATAGATCTCAAAATAAGCTCACTACTACTTCAAAATCATGGTGGCATAAGACTCATCACTAGATATGGCCTGGAATACCTCTAATGGTTATTTGCAAAATTGCAATAAAAGGGCTTCATTTTATGTTCAATCAGAACAGGGTCCCCATTGGTTTCTACCCCTTATGAGGCTGAGCTCCAAGCTTAAGGATGAGGGATATGGGCAGATTTCCTTCTATTTTTGGGTCCAATTTGGCTATCGTAGAGGGTCCTAGAGAGGAGGGAGGGTTAATTCTCCCTCTCTACTACTCTTGTCAGGGTTGGCTTCTCCAGCAACTGTGAGCTGAAATCTCAAGGCTTTGGACAAATCGAATGTAGTTTCTTACTGAAAAAAAGGCTAGGAATCTTGGAGTTGGAAAAGGAGTTTCACAAAACTAGTAGCTACCACTGTTACCTCCCAATATCTAAGACAGCTCTTCTTTCTCTTCCTCCTCCTCCTCTTCCTCCTCATCATCATCATTATCATCACATGTTCCATAGTTCATCCCTGTGAGGGAGAACTGTGCCAGGTGTTATATGCATAGTCTCATTTAGCTCCCACAACCACACTCAATTGCACTTAGACAACTGAGGCTTAGAGAAGCTAAGGACACAGCTGGTCAAATAGTAGAATTGGAAATTGAGCAGGTCTGCTTTGAGCCCAAAGCCCATGCCCTCAATCAGCATGCCATACATGGTCTCTTTGGTACTTGATAAACTTGTGATGAATACATTAGCAAATAGATAAAAGAATAAATACTACAGGGTGAAAAAAAAAGACTAGGGTCATGGTAGTGGATTTACTGGGGTGTCATTTATTCTTTCATTGTCTCTTCACTTCCCATCCCAAATATTATTAAACTCTGTTGCTCTGTTTTTGCAAATCTCAACTCAGAGTTTAGCGGCTTTTGTTTAATGTGGCAGTTGAACTTCTCAATAAATGCCACCATGTTGGTACTAACGGGCTCTTGAACCATAGAGTGCAAGGTGGTGTGTGGTTTGTAGCCAAGGCAGGCAAAACTGAGCTCTTCACAAAATTTCCTGGAGATATCTGCAGGAAAGTAGCCCCCTCCTGAGAAGAAGAAATTTAGAGTTTGCAAAGGGGATGTGAGTTGCATTTTATTACCTGTCATCTCAGCCTGCTGGATACCAGAAGAGACACTGTCTTTTTGAGGTGGGCAGGCCAAGGGTGTCTTGGTTTGTATAAAATGTGGGCTCCTGGCCCCTCGGGGTGTCTTATGCTAAATTATAAAATGAAGTCCATTTGTTAACCCAGAGGAGTTTGGGCTTTATATATAAAAATTATATAAAAAATTATAATTTATAAAGGTTTATAAAAATTTGCCCATTGGTGAGCCCTCCAAGCCAGTTTAGATAAACAGAGATGGCAAATAATCGTCTGCAGACCTAGAATCTCAGATAGGACAGAGGAGGGAAGAAAGAAAGCTGAGCTGCTATCTTTTAATCCAACCCTCCTTAGTTCCATGTTGGGGATCAATAAACCATAAAAACAAGAAGAAAAAGCTCCAGAGAAGAGAACTAGTTGCAGCTGGCCAGAAGAAACCCACCATTGAAACTGGTAATGCCAATTTAATTAGGCTAAAGCATGAATGGGAGCTGCATTAAGACCTTCTCCTTGGTGCCCTGGGTCGCTGGGAGAGAGAATGCGCTTCCTTTGTGTGCTTTGCCAAAGCACACCAGCTGCTACCTTGCAGGAGAGTTACATCTGAGTCACTGGTTTCCAAAAGGGCGACAAGTAGGCTGTGTGTGGCTGAATGAGAGGGGCCTGTCTTTTCTTGATCCTGCCAGCTTGGGCCTGGACTTGAGCCATCCCAGCAATGGCTCTGATTTGCAAACGGGTTGGATGTTTCAAGAAGCTGTTACAAGAGCAGATTGGGGGAGGACAGGAAAACCAAATAGGGTGGAGGAAGAAAGCCATAAGACTGCTTTTTGAGGCTCAGAAGGCCTGTTTTGTTACTCTCACTTCTCAGCTTAACACTTTATAAGATGAATGTATCTTGCCATTGAGAGGGTCAGTTTTTGATGATGATAATGAAGATGAAGATAGTGATGTTATCATGATAATAATGACAATAAAAATAAGAGTGAACATTTAACAATCCCTTCCTATGTAGTAGGCTGTGTTCTAAGTGTATTATATAAATGAGCTCAATTAGTCTTCACTTTAATCCTTTGATGGGGGTTCTCCTATTATCCCGATTTTTGAAATGAGGAAACAGAAGTACAGAGAGGTTAAGTCACTTTCCCCAAGACCCACAGCCAGCAAACCAGGATTCAGAGCACAGTCCTTGTGCTCTTCCAATGCTTATTGACTCATTGATTTTTTTTTTTTTTTTTGAGACAGAGTTTCGCTTTGTTGCCCGGGCTAGAGTGAGTGCCGTGGCGTCAGCCTAGCTCACAGCAACCTCAAACTCCTGGGCTCAAGCAATCCTGCCTCAGCCTCCCAAGTAGCTGGGACTACAGGCATGTGCCACCATGCCCGGCTAATTTTTTTCTAGCTGTCCAATTAATTTCTTTCTATTTTTTAGTAGAGACGGGGTCTCGCTCTTGCTCAGGCTGGTCTCGAACTCCTGACCTTGAGCGATAATCCCGCCTCGGCCTCCCAGAGTGCTAGGATTATAGGCGTGAGCCACCGCGCCCGGCCGACTCATTGATTTTTGATAAGGCAGAGAAATGTACAACCAAGACATGACACTTTGTTGCATACAATTTAAAGAACAAATGCTTACATTTGTAGTCATTCATTCATTCATTCAATAAACGTTCCATTGAGCATCTAGTATGTGCCACGCATTGTGCTAGGTGTTAGAAGTATAAAAATGTATATGATGTGTTTTTTGCCCATGAAGAACTCAGATCTAGAGATATATGCATAGAGACAGAAATGTGTGTATACATCTACACAGATTTCACTTCAGCACACTTCTCCTCTCAGTTCCCCTCATGTGCTGTCTGGGTCTCTCCTAAGGCTAAGACTACGTGTAACATGCTATACTAGTTTTGTGTGTGTCTGTGTGTGCCTGCATTCTTTATGTCCAGTAACTGATTGTAAGCACTTCGGGCAAACTCCACCTGTTACTCACCTTCGTAACCCCTGGGCTCCCAGTATGGCCCATGGACCAGAAGTATTATCATCCCCCGGGAGCTTGTTAGAAATGCTGAATCTGGACTGTACCCCAGACCTACTGAATTGGTAGCTCTGGGGGTGGGGCCCAGGAATTTGTGTCTTAGCATTTCTCCAGGTGATCCCGATGCATGCTCATGTTTGACAAGCACTGCTAGGATGTGGAAGCCAGGTCCTGTCATGTGTGGGTGCTCCATAAGTAATCTTTGAATGACTGCATACATAAATTATTGACACAGAGTAGGGGAAGCGAGTTGGTTTTACTAGGTCTGGGCATGACTCCAGGTATCCATTTTGCCAAGTCTGAGGGAGACTGCGAGGAGGTGGAGTCGTATTTCCTTTCCTCTCAAAAAGTTTGGACGGATGCGTTGAAATGGCTGAGAAGATAGACTCCATCAGCATCACTGTGGGAAATAGCAACTAGCATGTAACCTGATGGGAACCGAGTGAATGGGCCAGTTCGTAATGCAGGCCAGGAGATAAAACAGGGTGGAGTGACGAGTTCACAGAAGGTCTGAGAACTCCATGCAGATGCTTTGGGGCAAAGATGCTAAAGCCACAAGTTTACAAGAATTGTATGCTTGGGACTCTTGTCTGTTCCAGGGACTTATCACAAATTAATCCCTCCCTATTCCTGCGTATGTGGCAGAGCCTAGCTATAAATCTATTTCAAGCTGTTTTTTCTTTCCTATCTTCTTTTTTTTCTCTTTCTTTAACTTTTCCCTCCCTCTCTAGCTCCTTTCTTCGTTCTGCCGAAGAGGATGTTGTTGTCCAGACTTTGATCAGGGTTAAAGCTACCCTGTGGCATGACATTTGTCAAGGACAAGGATGTGTGGGCTTCTGTGAGTAATCAGCAGCTGTTTTTGGAGTCATGGTTTTAAGGAATCTCCCTCCCTCAGTAGTGTGATCATTCCCTCCTCCTCACACTCCCCTTCAAAAGAGAAAACTTGCATAAGAGCAGTTGGCTCAATATAATAAAATACAGCTTGGCATCATGAGCTACGTAAACAAGAGGCATTTAATAGACTGCGTAGAGTTTTGGCAGTGGGAGGGACAGACACAGCCAAGGAGACACATATGGCTGGATTTAGTAGCATCCTGGACTCATGGGAAGAGGATCCCCAGCTTTAAATCCCTGTGGGGAGGAGGTGGGGTGAACAAGGGGTTAGAAACACAAGGGTGGTTCAACATCCAGGCAACGCTGCTATGCCCACGTTTTCCCAAGTACAATGCTTATTTATCTTTTTTAAATAAACACTTACCTAGTGCTTATTTTAGGCCAGGCACTGTTCTCTAAGCCCTTTACATTTTTCAGAACAGCTTTATTAACGTATAATTTACATACCATAAAACTCACCTGTTTTAAGTGTACCATCCAATGAGTTTTTAGTGAGTTTACAGAGTCGTGCTACCATCATCCCAATCCGATTCTCTCACCTCTCGTGCTCACTTGCAGTTAATCCCCAATCCTACCCCCAGCCCCAAGCAACCATGAATCTACTTTCTGTCCCTATGAATTTGCCTTTTCAGCACAGTTCATATAAATGGAATTATATGTGATCTTTTGTGACTGGCTTCTTTCACTGAGCATAATGTTTCTGAGGTTTGTTCCTTTTTATTGCCAAATAGTATTCCGTCATGTAGATGATTTCCATTTATTACCCCAATTCATCCTCATAACAACCTCATGAGGTAGCTGCCTCTATTATCACCAATTACAGATGAGGAAACTGAGGCATAGCTACCATAATAATTTGAGGGGTAATGATTAAACCCAGGGAGTCTGCCCTCAGAGTCTGTGCTCTTGGACCCTCTTGCCATGCTGCTTCTCCCTGGGTACAAAACATGTATTCACTTCTAACTTGGAGAGTTTCTTTTATATAATGACCACTGAATTTCTAAGAATTCATGGCTTAGTTTTGTGCAATCCGATAGTATTTTCTTAAATTTATGCCTGGAATTTGAGACAAGTGTTGAGACAAGTTCCTACCTTCAAGGACATTAGCATTTTGTTTAGCATTATCAGATGCACATGATAACGTGGATCCTCTTGGGCCACACAGGATCATACACGATCTGAAGTCCAAATGCACACTTCAGGTATGGAAAGTCAGCAAGACAATGACATCAGGGAGAAGAGCTGGGGAAAATTTTTCAGGAGAGATGCCACTGAGCTAGTTCTAGCTCCTTGGCCTAATAGGTCCCCATTCCATGTGTGGAAGCTTGGGATTATTTAGAGCCCACTCTCTGTCTTAATGTCTCTTCCATCCACAAAGGTTTTTTTTTTTTTTTTTGGGATCTTTTCCTCTTAAGCTGTTTTTCATAGAAGTACCTTAAAGGGGGTTGGTTCTCATTAAAAAAAACTGGTTAACCAGGACACAGGGATGTGTGTGTGTGTGTGTGTGTGTGTGTGTGTGTGTGTGTGTGTGTTTATTTTTAAATGTCTCACAATAGCCAATTCTTGGGCTGGCCACAGGAGCCTGGCAGGCAGGAATTCAGGAGTAAGAGTGGTACATGGAACTACATCTTAGACTTTAGAAGGCCTGTTTCAGTTAGCTTGAGCTGTATAACAAACTATCCCAAAACTTAATGGCTTAAAACAACCATTTAGTTGACCTACAATTCTGTGGGTCATCCAGGCAGTTTTTCTGCTCTGGAATGGTTCAGCTAACCTCCGTTGGGCTTAAGTATGCATCTATGGCCAGCAGATGGGTTGGCTTGTGTCTGGGCCACAAGTCTGGCTGTTAGCTGGCTGTTAGGGTATGGCTGTCAGCTAGGGTGCCTTCGTTCTTTTCCATGTGGCCTCTTATCCTCCAGCAGGCTAGTTTGGGCTCATTCACAAAGTAGACACAGGGTACCCAAGAGCAGCAACAGAGACCAAGTCACAGTTCTTATGCACTTTTCTGAGCCTCTGCTTGCACCATGTTTGTTAATGGCCCATTGGCCAAAGAAAGTCATGTGGCCAGCTCAGATTCAAAGGGTGAAGAAATAGATTCTACCTCATGATGGGAGATCTGCAATGTCATATTGCAAGGATGTGAATGCAGAAAAAGGACGAATTTGTGGCCATTTTAAGAATCATCCACTGAGTCAGCATGTATAGTAGTAATAAGGTCAGCCAATATCTATTACATGATTACAGTGTGCAGGTACTGTTCTAAGAACTATATCTATGTATAGTCATGTAAACCACACTGCAGCACTGAGAGCTAGGTGTTACTGTTTCCACCATTTTTCAGTGGAATGACTTGCATCTTTGAGAAGCTAAGTAATTTGACTAAAGTCACACCACTAGTAAGAGACGGTACCAGGATTCTCATCCAGGCAGTCTGGCTTCAGACCCTGTGGGCTTTTAACCACTGTGCCATCCTGCCCATGATGAGCTTGCTGAAATTGAGTCGATGTGTTACTGAACTATAGGGACAATGACTAATATATACTAACATTAATTGAAGACTTAGGATATGCCTGGCACTGTTCCAGGCACTTTACATACATTGTGGCATTTCATTCTCAAAGCAATTCAATCCATCGAGGACTGCTTTTATTCCCATTTTACAGATGAGGAAACCAAAGCTCCATGAAGTAAGTTATACGTATAACATTGCACGGTTAGTGCGTGGGCAAGCTAAGATTCAACTTCAGGTCTGAAGATTCAACCTTCTTATCCAATTCATGGCATCATTTCACTTATCCAAACTTTACTTCACAGTCTCAATTTACTGGCATGGGGGAGGGGAATCTGGGAACTCTCCAGAACAAAAATAATAATAATAAAGAAGTAGAAAAAGGCCATAGAGAGGAGAAGCTAGAGTCATTGTCACAAAGCCCATGTATTTGCTGGGGGAGTGTATTAGTTTCTTGTCCACTGTGTATGTCAGAGCCGACTGTGCACTGGCCCCACTGCAGGAGGCACCAATCGCAGGGCCTATGACACAAATGGCGCTCTGGCTTGTGCAATGTGGCAGCTTACAATGCTCCCGTCCTCGCTCATCTAGGTCTCCACTTTGTGTATATTATTGAAACAAATAGGTGGGCTTAGGTAAAAAGTCTGACAACAGATTATAAGATCACTACTATTGTACAATGAAGGAAAACTCATAAGAACTAGTTTACCAAAAAGCACAAGGATTCGAAATATGAGGGTTTGGTGGTGTTGATAAAAAGTGCCATAACCCCAGAGGGGGTCACTGTCTTACTAATTGGTACAATAGTTGTGTCTTAGAGAGGAAGAAAGGTTAGATTATGAGGAGGGAAGTATTAATAAATAATGTAATTTGAAAAGATTGCCATAGATAACGATGATGTTATTAATATTTCTTGAGGGGAGCTCATCGTACCCTGAATGCCAGATAAATGAGATGTCATTGAAACTGACATTTCGAGGTTGTTGTGGCCTCTTGGGGTCCCTGACTCTTCAGACTTTTGCCTCTTGGTTTCCTGCAGGGTTGATGTAATTTCACACCAAGAAGAGTGAGGACTCTCAGGGGTCAAGGACATGACCCCGTGATGACCATTTAAGCCTTAGGAAAGAGCATGGCTCAAGCAGCTTTTTGACTCTAAAGGGTGGCTGGTTCCCCACTGGGAGGGATTGCACCTGGCTTTCATGGTGGTTGAGGAGAAGAGTCAGTGCATGACAATGAGAAGCCACAACTAGCAAGTCTGTCCGGGACTGACCAGTGCCCTAAAATGAGTCCCCACTTCCACATCCTTCTTCCCATAATTAATGGATGGGAAAGGACTCCCATTTCTGAAATGCTCTCAGGGTCAGGTAATAGAAGGAAAGATGAGGGGAGAGGTGATTATCCTGAATCTCCAGGGTTGGTGCCCGCAGCCAGGTGCAAGAAACAACTTGGAAGATCCCAGTTTAGTGTTTCACTGGAAAATGTCCCACGATTGTGCTCAGCTAAAACCATTGTCCTCCCTTTGTTGCACCATTGTCCTCCCTTACATTATGAGAAATTTCAGCAAAATACCAGAGCAAGATGTCTCAAGTTCCCATACATAGCAGGGACTGCTTTTCAACCAGTAGCAGCCATGTCGCAGCAGCAGTGAATCCGTGGAGGTAGGAAAGGAGGGGAGAGCCAGCTTCATGGAAACTCCAGTCTGCCAAACCAAGGCGGGCAGAGTCTCTGAGGCTAGCAATATGCAGACACTGGCATTATATCTGCAAAATGCCTTAAATTCTTGGGAGGGAAGATGTAAAATAGAAGATGGAAACTTGCAGCCAGATTGTGAGAGCATTTACCGTGGCCAGCAAGTCATTGACGCACAAATGCATTTTCACTGGGGCAGGGAGAGCTGCTGGGGGCAGAAAGAAGACCCGTGTTTCCAAACATGGTGAGTGATTAGTTGAGTGATTACAATTGTGGATTGTAGGTGTCTGGGATGCAGAGTCTGACCAGAACTCAGGAGCTTTGGGATGGGTTTGGGGAGAGTGCGATGATACTGCGGGGTGAATAAACGATGCAACTGGCTGCTTGGCTCATAAAAGTCTTGGTAGATGCCCCAAAGCAAAAAATATGGAAGGAATTAAAGAAGTACTTTGGAGGTCTCAATTGAAATTTCTTTTCTGTGTGTCATATGTGATCAAGACGGCAGCAGACAGCATAAAAGGAAAGGGCTCTTTGTGCCCTTGTTGGTGCGGGGCTTGGATAGGGGTGAGGTTGTTCTTTGTTAATACTTGTAATGGTATTTGTGGAGGGGAACAATAAATGAAATGAAATCCCCTTTGGCTAATTTCTCAGATTGCTGGCGTAGATGAAGAGGCAAGAGTAGGGTTGCATGCATCTCAGAAGAAAGTGCTCTTCCAGGCAAAAAAAAAAAAAAAAAAATTACTTCTTACACAATGGAAGCTGGGGTTTAAGAGAGTGTTCTCTTTCTCTGGGAACACACCATTTTTGTTTTTCACCTTTTTATTACTTTTGTATGTGGCAATTTCTGTTTGCCTTGCATATTTTTAAAGCATCAAATGCATCCGTATGTGGTTCTAGTTTATCACATGTAATGTCCAACTCGCCAAAGCCGTTTTATATACATTTCCTGCTAGAGTTTAAGTCTTGCTGTGTATCTCCCCGGCGGCACCCTCCTGGCCGAGGGGAAGCAGCATTCTGCCGGTCTCTTCCTTCCTCTCTGGCCTGCCTTCATTATATAATGGAATTTGAGTGTCTAGCATATGGTGATTGGCTGTGACACTGGGTGTGTAAGCGTGCCCTGCAAAATGATGTTTTTCTGCGTGCATGTGCCATCCTACAAATGCAAACAGAGCACAGATGTGGTGATGGTGGGTCTGAAACCAAATAAAGTTTTGCCCTCCTGCCCTGGTGGGCATCATATTTACCTCATTGACCGAGAGAGAGCTGCAGTGGCAGGCAGAAGGGTGAGGTTGGGGAGAGGGAGATAGAGATGCCATATGGAAGCTGTTGGAAAACAGATGGGGGAAGTCTGGAAAAATCCAATTTGTTGTTCTCAGGTGTTTTAAGGAATGTCTCCATATTAGAGCATTAGAAAGGATTTCAGCGCTCAAGACAGGTTAGAATGAGGAGATACAAGGCCATGTCCCAGGTAGAATTGGTACATAACTAAGCATCGAATGATGATGTGGAATTAGTGGCTGATCAATAAATGGAAAGGCTAGGTCTGTTTATTAGGCAGGGTTTGAATGGAAGGAGTTGGCCAGAGTTGGGGCAGTCAAGCACCTCTTAGGGAACAGAAAAGAGTCAGAAAATAATCTTTTTGTAATCTTGTCAACAATGAAATGGAAGAGAAGAACAGAAAGTTCCTTGCTGGAGGGTTGATGAATCTGGTTGCATCACTGGGGCAGAAGCCATTGCCAGGAGATTCGTTATCTAGCACCAGACGTCTAGCATCTCCTTTTTTCTTATCACCTCAGGGGGATTTCGATGCAGTCCAAAAACACAGACCTTCCTGCCCTGGGCAACGCACACATCCAACTTTTATGCTATTGACTCTACCTTTAGAGGTGATAGAAGCTTGTTTGATGTGTTTGATCCCATGATGTGAGAAACTGGACACCCTCTGCATAGATTCCTTTCATGGGCTTCTGTTGAAGAAAATCAGATTTGAAAACAGTCATGTGTAAGCTCTGGATGCCCATGGGAAACTGCTGTTAATGTTTAAAGGCTGGTGGCCCCACAAGGAGTAAAGGATTCTTTTTTATTGGCTTCTGTGCATCTACTCTAAGGGCAAGAGAGCTTAGAAGTCCCTGGGAGGGCTTTAGGTCCTCAGATATGGTAACATGAAGGGAATAGCCCTTGATCTCCAGCTAGACTCCTAACCTAGTCCTCTTTTTCCTCTATCATTTGTTTTTTAAATTTATCTTGTCCTCTATATTATCTTAATGCTCCTGATTAATGATGATGGTCTTACTGAAGTTTCTTTTTCTTTCCTTTAAGTTCCAAAAGAAGAAACAGAAATGTACTTTTACTTACTATGTCGGGGGCCAGGCAGTTTCCCGGGTATCTAGTTTCCCAAAACTGTTGCTCTTTCCTTTCAGTGGCAAACACAGCATCTCATCTCTTGATTTCATTTCAAACTAAACAAATGAACTTAATAAGGTTTTACTGTGATAAGAGTTGGGCACATTGAGTTTCTACTACCTTAGGATTTTGTCTTGGGGGTAGAAGGCCATGGAGGGGTAACATCAACTTTTCTTGGCAATTATTCATAAGATTGGATTTTTAGTTTATGGCAGTTTAGCTTATCATTCTTCCAAATTATAATTTTGCCAATTATAATTGAACATATTTTAAAACCTGAATTTTCCCACTTAGTTCTTTCCCTAAATATAATTTTTAAAATTAATTGGCATTTCATTAATTAATTACTTAATTGCCTTTTAACCCAATCATTGGATAACCTCGATTTTAACAAAGAAAGCAAAACAAACAAACAAAAACAACAAAACCAGGCAAGGATTTTTTTTTCTTAACCAGAAATATTTCTGAAAGATGATCGGATTTGCGGTATGTAGGTGAAACCGGGATAAAACATTTGAAAACAACACTGTGTAACTGATAGGAGCCAAAGTTTTGAGTTGATTAATTAGCTATTTTTAAAAATTTGATCAATTAAAAGCATGCAAAATATACTTAGCTCTTCATGGGAAAGAAGAAATTTGTGGCTTTGAACATATTAATATAAATCATCATATTAATTCTTATCTTTTACCATACCCCACTGCCACCCAGGGGATTTGAGAATAAGCTGTTTCTGCTTATATTATGAACACATAAAAATGGATTCATTGATCCACCATAACAGAGAAAGGAAATGAAGCCATGGGATTTCTAGACACGGCATGGAATTCTTATACTCTTCTCACTTTGCACATCCACTGCTGGTTTTCCCCATAGTGCTATTTGCCAGTGCTAAAAAAAGATGAGGAATGAGATCACCATGACATCCAAAATAAAATGTCCCTCGCCATGGATCACAGTTTGTAAAGTACTTTAAAACCTTTCTCTTGCAACTTGAAGTGTGCACCTTTGGCAGGTTCAGTCATTTACAGGGTGGCCTGAAGGAAGGAGGTATCTCAGAGTGGGGCTTGCTCTTCCCATTTACTCTTAGCTCATCATTCGAAGGAATTGGGAGAGACCAACATCCTGGCTGTGGAGCTACTTTGCTCACAGAGAAGACCGAAACCAATGATCACCACATGAAGGTCTAGTTATTATCACAGCCTGGCCTCACCAAGAATTCTTTTTCAATACGTTTTTTGAATTGGAGTACAATGTACATGTATAAACATTTTTACAAGCTCGAGACAGAATAAGAAACAAAATATTACCAGCACCTCCAAAGCCCTTCCTGTCTCTATCCACCTCCCCCAGCCCCTCCTCTGACTTCTAACCCCATACATTAATTTTCTTGTTTTTGCACTTTATAGAAATGGAATCATATAGTAATGTGCCCTAGTAGTGATTCATTCATCCATGTCGCTACATTTCATCGTGTGAGTAGACCACAGTGTATTTATCCAGTCTACTGCCCATAGGCATTTGGATATTTTCTGGTTTGGGGCTATTACTGATAGTGTTTCTGTAAACATTCTTCTATGTGACTTTTGGAGAACATGTGCTTGTATTTCTGTTGGATATATATCCAAGAAAGGAAATTCTGGATCATTCAAGAGGGACTATTTAACCAGAAATCTTGTTTTGCCTTTTCCCCTCCGTCTTCTCTAAGCGAAGGTAGTCATGGGATCTTAGGACTGAAGGGGGCCTCTCTGAACATGTCAGCCAGTATTTTCCTGGTTCTGCCTCCTCACACTGCAGTGAGGGGAGGGGAGCTGGGGTGGGGATCTAGGGCCCTGTCTTCAACTGGAGCAACGCCCCTTTCATCTGGTTCATAGACAGTGCTGGAATGCAAACAATATTCTGTTTCAAGTATGAGTTCTATAGTTTTCTTTTAAAAGAGGAGTTTGAAAACAGATGATTTTAGTTCATTGTTTTCAGTTGAGGGAGGGGAAGCAGGCCTACACGGCAGACCTCAGGTGGGCTGGTGGACCGGGAGGGTTCCGTCGTTTTATGGGTGTTTTTTCACTCAATCCTCGCATCAACCCTATGAAGCAGGCAAGTTCTTATTCCTATTTTACAGCTGGGGGAAACTGAGGGGTAAAGCAGTTAAGTGACATTCCTAAGACAACACATCTGAAAGAGGTAGAGCTGACTTGAGGGCTCCCTCTCCTGCCCTTTCCCATCCTCTAATTATCCAAACCAGAATATTCTGCTCCCACTGCCCATCTCACAATCTCTCCCAGCCTGTCAAGGGCCTGCGTGAACTATTATGGTGACAGTGGTTTACCCCTTTGGTCCAACTTTTTGTTTCACTGGTAAAGCTATTGCCCAAGAAGTGAAGGTGTAATGTAGAGACAGGCCCAAATAAAAAGTAACTCCCCTCTTCTCCTTTTTCCCCTTTTAAAGTTCATTTCAAGCAGAATTTAACCCTTTGTATTCGCTCTTCCACATGCTCAATCTTATGGGATTGTTGCTGGAAACTTGTGAGATACACGTGATAAGTGTAACTAGCCCTTCTTTTGTCATTCTCCCTGCTCAGATGACCCCACCCCTCACTGTGCTCCAGCCACCACAGGCTTCCTTAATATGCCACAGGACCTTTGCACTTGCAGTTCCCTCTACTGGGAATTCTCTTTACCCAGATATCTTATGGCTTGCTTTCTCAGTTCCTTCAGGGCTCTGCTCAAAATTACCTGATAAAAGAGACCTTTTCTGAATTCCCTATCTAAAATAATATCTCCATCACATTCTACTTTCTGATATGCTTTACTTTTCTTTAAGGTACTTCTGCTGCCTGGCATGGGATATATTTATTTTCTTTTTTTTTTTCTATCAGTTGACAGACAAGATAGGCTTCAGGTGGGCTGGGGGATTTTGATCATTGTGTATCCCTGGCACATCAATAAGTATTTAATAAATGAATGAATGAATGAAACTGGTCTTAAAATTCAGAAAGTCGATATGCAAGGAGGGTGGCTGGAACCTATATTTAATGGGAGAAACTTTTAGGTGCTGTATCTCTTTACATTTCTAATCTTTATTTTTGCTTTCTCTCTTTTCTTGATTATTCTTGCCAAAGGTTTATCTTTTCATTAAACTTTTCAAAGAACCAGCTTTTGGTTTGGTTGAGCCTTTTACTCTAGGCCTTTCTTCTTTTCAGCTGTATATTTATTTATTTTAGTTTGTGTAAGTCTATTTTATCTCTGCACATTAAAGATTGTTTGAGCAGAGACCATAGCCAACCACAGCTATGATGAGGCCTGCTGACTAGGTTAGACCTTGGAACCACCATGTCTGGGAGTCTGTGGTTTAGACTGTGCCTTCCCATTGCTGCATGAGCCACTGGGGTGGAAAAGAGCAACCCTTAGATTTTTAAAAAATAACAGATTATCCAATTATCATTTAAACTAAGCTATTTTAAAACAACATTTCAATTGATATGGGTTGGTTTCTAACCTGTGAATATGATTGCTATTATAGTATCATTTGTTAATTCCCTTATGACAAATGTCTTCTATTGCTTGCAGTATTACTTATATTATTTTACTGCTATAATTAAAACCATGGGGAGATGAAGTTTACGCTAGAATGAAAAAGTTCAAACCTCATTTTGGGGCTCTTTTCTCTAGGTCTAAGTGACATCTAACTGTGTCAATAACAAGACAGAAAATCTGCCTCTATAATTAGGAAATTACTAGAGTCAAGAATCAAACCGTAAGAAGGTACATCACTAAAGAATACTTCTCATGGTGCGACTCTAAGACAGTAGGAGAGAAAGCCTATGGGAACATGGAGAATCCCTGTGCATGGACCTGCAGGGATGGGGGTATATGCTTGTGGGGCAGGGAGGGGATTGATGGGAGCTCAATGTCTACTTAAAGCACTTAACCTCTGGGGTGAAATCTTAATCCAGAGAACACTGAATGGTTTCACAGCAGAATGTCATCTGATGAACCCTGCTGTATAAAGTGGCAGAGAAGTGATTGTAAATTTGTTCGGGGATTCTTGTGTCTCATTCTGGCTCTGGTTTGCAATATGATAGGCTTGATTTTCCTGGGGAGTCTCCCAATGCCATGTCCACTTGTGTTAAGATCAAGGCATTTAGTTGGTATGTGAAATGTGATCAGGGAATGCACCCAGGATTCAACATCTTGTTCGGGGGGATCATCTCTGACCTTAAGGGAGCTCAGAGGCAGGAAGTAAAGAGAAAGTGAAAGAGAAAGAGAAAGGAAGAGGGAGAGTGAGATAGAGAATGTGGGCTGATTTCTAATATTCCTTCCAGCTTGAATCCTCTTTTATTCTAAATATAAGAAAGGACATGCTCTTCAAGGCAGAGCAACTTTCAACCCACCTTGAGAGGTCAAAGGTCAGTGATTGTCTTTAAGTACCATTCAACTTTAAGTATTTTTTACCTGCAAATGCTGTGTCCAGAGGCATTTGGGTCTAGCATCCAGACCACTGTAGACCCAGGATATGGCAGGGAACTCCGTAGTCTGGTGGGACTCAGTCTGGATTTTTTAGACCCCAAGGACACTGATCTGGTGGAGTGATGTAGCCAGCATGTGCAGAGCAGTTTTCACTGGCGAGTCTCTCAATGTGTGATACCAAAGGCATGGTTTCTTTCAACAAATGGAATTCAAGTTCCAGACGGCAGCTGTAACAGAAGGAAAAGGTTATATTCTACTTTTTCAAAGGTGTCAAAGGAACAGAGACCATGCATTAAGTACAACTTTGAGTTAGGTACACTAAGTGCAAGTTCGAGTAAGGAAGATTCAAATTTTCCAATGATATGCAGAGAGTGAAAAGTTTGAACATAAACACACATGATTTATTTACCACAAAATATCAAGACTGTCGAGCCAAGCCAGGAAGCACGGGTGTGCCAGTAAAATCTTGACAGATACCAGAAGAAAAATGAGAACCTAACTTACTAAGTGGTGGGAAAGAATGAGTGGTGGTAGATGGAATTCTTTTTAAAGAGCTCATATAGAAATAAGTGAGGGTAGTGTTCTTGAACAGTGGCCCATTTATATTGGAAGCTTTTCCTCTGACATATATGAACCAGCCAGATCACTGAGAGGGAGGATGCTTCTTCCCATACAAAGAGTAATCTGATTGTTTTTCCTCATCTAAATAACCAGTTTATTATCGACCCAGAATATGTAATTGTCAAGAACTCTAAGGCTGTGCTGTCCAATATGGCAGCCTCTAGCCAGAGAACCATGAGCACTTGAAATGTAGCTATGGTGACTGAGGAGCCGAATTGTACATTTCATTTCATTTTAATTTAAATTAAAAGGTGGGCACTTGATTCAGTTATTGGAAAAGTTTTAGCTTCCTTGCAACAATTTTGGTCTGTGAATCTACTTTTTCAACTATTTCATGAAATCTAAATACAGATCAAGTATTTCTGATGAAAATTCACCATCCAAGTTGAGATGTGTTGTAACTGTAAAAAACACACGGGATTTCAAAGACAATGTAAAGAAAGAGAATATCTCAGTAAATTTTTCCATTGATCACATGTTGAAATGATAATATTTTAGACATATTGTATTAAATAAAATACATTATTAACTTAGTTTCACTTCATTGTTTTTACTTTTTTAGTGTGGCTACTAGAAAAATTAAAATTACATATGTGGCTTGCATTCTTGCATTATATTTCAATTGACCATGCTTTAGGTGCCACATTTGGTGGTTAAGGTTATCTTTGCCACTGAAGATTGAAGTGAACTGGGATCTAAGAAAAATGATGGACCCTCTAGTCTTATATAAACTGAAAGTTTTCCCTGCTCTTTTCTTCTGTTCCAAACCCAACCACTAGGTGATTTATTTAAAGTAAATCTCTGTGTCCTGAGAAACCTAGGTATCACTGAACTTTGTCATGTGCTGTTTAAGCCTTAAGCTCAATAAAGAATCTAGTTGGTAAGTGGTTTCAGGATGATGTGCTTCCTCCTTACACATCTCTCATAGTTTGGGTTCCTTGGACAGACTATGAGATGGAGATCTTGGCACAGGAAGATTACTGGGGAGTGCCAGTGAGATTAGCACGTGCATGGAGTGAGGGCAGCAAGGCTGGGCCCAGGAAGGAGCTGAACTGCTATCGCTGCACTGCAGGGACCTCAGCTCTGGAAGCAAGGTGACCCTTTAGAGTTGTCCCAAATTGAGGCAAGGAGGCCTGGCCTTTGTATCGTCCAAGTGACTAGTCTTTAGATGTAGTCGCCCATAAGTAGGGGGCCAGAACCTTGGGTGAGGCAGCTCCCTTCCACAGAAGGCGATTTCCAAAGCTGTGAGCCCTCAGCAGCCAACAGTCCCAGCAGCTGGGGGATGGGGATACCTCAATCCAGAATGAGAGGTGTTGGTGGCATGCCACAGCATCCTCTATGACATCTCAATCTTGCTCTAATCATCAGCCCCCAGCCAGACCCAGATATGCAAAGCCTCTCAGACAGCCACATCCTAGACCCGGGGAACTGAAAAAAGCTCCCCATGCCTGAGAATGAAGAGAGGGTATGTGTCTTCTTGCGTTCCTCTCTGGCCTGAAATGAGCCATAATTTCTACAACACAGAAAGAGTAAGGGATTGAGGGGAGGGAAGAGAAAATGGAGAGAGGGAGGATGGAAGGATGAATCAATATGACTCAACCACTCATAAATCCCCCAGTGTCATAGATACACACGGAGCCATTTTATTTTCCTCTAACTTCTGAATTGGGCTGTAGCCACAGCCCAGCAGCCATTCGGAAATGTGGGGAAGGAGGGACAAGAAGGAAGTCTGGTCCCAGAGCAGACACCCTGCCCAGATCAATTTAGAAAGAAGTCAAGACTCTCAGCTTAGACTAGTATTTCACTGGCTTCCAGCCACACAGAGAACGAATGTTGTTTAGATAATAAGCCAAGAAGGAGAGCAGGTCTCAGCCCCCAGTTTCTTCAGAGAGTGACCTGTGGTTGCTGCAGAGGAAATAAGAGCTTAGTAGCCACTCAGTCCCTGAGAGCTTGACCCTGATTCTTCTCTGTGTGTCTGTCTGGCCATCCATCTGGTTGTTCTGTTTCTCGTTTTCTATTTTGTCGTTTAGGCCAAGTTTATATCTTGGTATGGCTTCTTCCCAAG
The DNA here is from genome assembly GCF_000956105.1 of Propithecus coquereli. NCBI lineage: Eukaryota > Metazoa > Chordata > Mammalia > Primates > Indriidae > Propithecus > Propithecus coquereli. The sequence continues at coordinate 1,173,143 of NW_012150986.1, forward strand.
AGCCTCCCCTGCCTGTTTGTGAACACTGATTCATTGGAGATGCCCAACAGCCTGTGTTCACTGGACAGGAGCATTTTCCCATAAGCCTCTTCTGCCTCTCCTGCCAGTTATCTGTAATGTAACAGCTGTGCATGGCGCACGTGTGCGTACTCACACAGGGATGCGTGCACTCTTCAATTCACACACCCCTCTAGAAGCACATTAGCGCAAACCGGGTTAACGCTGCCCCCAGCTACCTCATCTCCCTCCTGCCCCTCGCCTCGTCCCTTCCCTGTCTCTAGCTGCCTTGCTCTTTGCCTCTCATTTCACGCTGCCTCTGAGGGAGAAATCTCATTATTTCTGATCTAGGGGCTCCTGTGCCCTCCCCTGCTACATGTCATGGCCGTTGCCAGCTTGTTAGAACATCACAAGAGAATTCAGAGCTCCTATTTATCCGCCAAAGGGACTAGCTCTAGGGAGGGTGGGGGAGGTGGAGAGTGGGGACCAAGAAAGGGTGTCACAGGGGTACAGGGGGGAGGGACTGGCAAGGGGGGGCTGAGTTTTTAGAGTCATGATAGCTTCAGGATCCTTGCATTAGTTTAGTTAGGCCACATGTCAAATCGAGTACATTTTATCAGAAGCCTAAAGAAGAAGCAGAGCAGCCTTTGTTTATTTAATTTTAGAGATGGACTGAAGACACGCCATTGGGGCTCAGGGACAGCTATTGTAATGGACTTTTTAATCCTTCCCTCCCCTTTTCCTCCTGGAAAGTGGTAAGTGGTGAGGACAGTGATGGAATTTATAGTTTAACAGTCTTCATAAGTCTACCTTTGCCCCATTCATTAGCCTGAGAGCAGGAATTAGATGTCTTACATTAGGCTTAACACATGAGCACGTAGGGGGGCTCAGAAAATGTTTGCTCAACATGTAACTCAGAAATCAGCCAGGTCTCCCAGCTGTCTTGGGTTTGCTTTCCCCAGAAACAGACCCTGATACATTGATTCAAGTGTAGGTAATCTGTTTCAGGGGAAGGTATAGGAATACCAGTAGGTAATGAGGATATGATATGGGGAAGGGGTTAACCAATAAAGGGACATTATTAAGCTTAATCCTGCAGAAGTGTTTTCCCACCAACAGGCAAGGGAGCTGGAGTATTTATACCCCAATCTCTAAAAAGTAATGGGTTGGGGCTGCTCCCGGGGGTGTTCATTAGTTCCCTGGCATTTCCAGCCCACCTTGTGCATGGGTAGATCGGCCTTCTACAGTTCTGGTTCAGGAAAATTAGCTTTTAGGTTCAGACATGCAGGCCCTAGCAATTGCAAATCTCCTGGAGCTTACCTGAAACATCTGAGGGATGCGTATGCGGCAGTAACAGGGTTTGCTATGATAGCTAAGTTTCATGCATGCATTCATTCATTCATTCATTTATTTATTTTTGAGACAGAGTCTCACTCTGTTGTCCTGGCTAGAGTGAGTGCCATGGTGTTAGCCTAGCTCACAGCAACCTCAAACTCCTGGGCTCAAGCGATCCTCCTGCGTCAGCCTCCCGAGTAGCTGGGACTACAGGCACGCGCCACCATGCCCGGCTAATTTTTTCTGTGTATTTTTAGTTGTCCAGATAATTTCTTTCTATTTTTTTTTAGGAGAGACGGAGTCTCGCTCTTGCTCAGGCTGGTCTCGAACTCCTGGGCTCAAACAATCCGCCCGCCTCGGCCTCCCAGAGTGCTAGGTTTACAGGCGTGAGCCACCGCTCCCAGCCCGTTTATTCACTCAACAAATATTTATTCAGCCTCTATGTTCCTAGCACTGTCCTACGTATTGAGAATACAACAATAAAACATGTACAAATGTCTGCCCTCAGAGAACTTGCAGTCTAGTGGAAGAGACCAACACAAACAAAATAAGTGTATTATACCCCTCATTAGGTAGGGACAATACCATGAAAAAAATAAAGAGGTGGATACGGATTGCTGAGGGTGCCACGTTAAATTGGGCAATCAAGGAAAGCCTCGTTGAGAAGTGGATGTGTGAGCAAAAAGCTGGTGGGAATGAGACATGTGGATATCCGGAGAAGAGAGCTCTAAGCAGAGGAAATCCTAAGTGCAAAGGCCCCGGGGGCAGGAGTGTGTGCCTGGCATGTTTGAGGAATAGCAAGGACGCCAGTGTGGTCAGAGCAGAGTGGCCGAGGCGTGAGCTGTGGGAGATGAGCTCAGAGAAGTCCCGAGGTGGGGGCAGCAGTGCAGGTCACACAGGGCCTCGTGGGGGACTGTGTAAGGCCTTCACCTTTTACTCTGAATGAGAGTCGCTGGAGCTGTTGGAGGGCTTTTAGCAAAGAAGGGACATATTCTGGTTTGTGTCAGTGTGTTGAGAACATACTGAGGCAGCGCAGGGGTGGATGGAAACAGGGAGACCTGGTACTAATCACATCTCCCAGGACCTTCCATTTTACTCCGTAACAAACGAATAAAAAATGAGAGTGGGAATAGGTCTCTTGAGGCCCACATATGGAACGACACGATGTAGTTTCTGCTGCATTCTGTTGGCTAAAACAAGTCCTAAAGCAAGTTTAGTTTCCAGGGATGGAGAAAGAGACCTATCTAGTGATGGGAAGAGCTGCAAAGTCACTTTGCAAATGGGCGTGGTTATAGTAGGAAGGGAAATTATTGTGGCCATTTTTTGTAAACAATCTACTACAAAAAATGACCTCAAGTCGAACCTTCAATAGCCCTTTTCTTAAAATATCCTTGGGCTACGTCGCCTCATGTTATGGAGTAAAATGGAAGGTCCAAGAAGATGTGCTGTGTCCACCTTAGACCCTGGCCACCATATACGCCAGCGGCTACACGTGGGGAGCAGAGATGGGAACAAATTGTAAAGGCTCTTCCACTCCAGCCCTGAGCTCCTAGGACCATGTCCTTTGGTCAGCTTCTTTCCCTTCTCATCCCTGCCTCTTCCAGCTCTCCATTTCCTTCTTCCTTGAGCACAAACACCCATTTCTTGTGTCATGAAGAGGACTTTGTCAGATCGTCAGTAACCTTGCTCTGGACCACCTTGCACTGAGTTTCAAAATTCACTTCAAGTAGTTACCAAGGGATTTTCCCAACCAAAATCAGGCCTCCCATCGCTAACTTGCTAAAGATGAATTCTGTGCCAGTTGTTAACGTAATCCATTTTCCATCTGCTTTGCAAGTGAATGGACTTGATTTTGGAACTGACACTGTTTTAGGTTCCATGGGTTGGGTAGAGAGTGGTATTATAAATGGGGTGTTAAGAAAAGGTCTGGTCCCATGCTCTTGTATTAGAGTAAATTGTGTGATTCTTTTTTTTTTATTTCAGCATATTATGGGGGTACAGATGTTTAGGTTACATATGTTGCCCTTGCCCTCCCCTCCCCCCTATGTGAGTGTGATTCTTGAAGCCAAGATCTGTGCCCGTCTCTTTGATTCCCCTCCCACTACCTAGTACCTGGTAGACTCTCAGGTAATGTGACCCTGGAATTGAGGGTCAGTTTCTACAACAGTCTGTCTGATACCTTAGACCTTCCCCTCTTCTCAAGCCAGAAGGGAAGGATCTCAAAGCATCTCTCTACATTAACCAGCTTTTTGTATCTCTAGACCAGTGCTGTCCAATAGAACTTTCTGTGGAGACGGAAGTGTTCTGCATCTGTGCTGTCTGATGTGGTGGCCACTTATGGCTATTGAGCACTTAAACTGTGGGTAGTGTAACTGAGGAACTGAATTTTTCATTTTCTTTAATTTTAGTTTCATTTTATTTAAATTTTTAATTAATTTAAATTTAAACTTAACTGCCATATTAGACTGTGCAGCTCTAGATAGTGCTTCTCAAACTTTTTCACTGGATTGCTCCTGACGTCAGAGAAAAGAGAATGCATGCCTTGATGGTTTGGGGATTCAATTTTTCAAGTACTAAAATATAATACTTTGACGTCTTTAGCTTAAAAATGCATGGTGATTCTGCATTTCTCTTTATAATATGTACACTCTGCCAGGGAGTAAAGTGGATGGTCTAGAAAGATGTGCCCATGACCTCCTTAGTACATGGCCGCCTAATACTCTTGTGGGGTCATGAATGCCAGTTAGATGAATGCATTGCGAGTGAGTTGGCTTAAATTTTAAACTTTACATTCTTCCTATTTTTAGTGCAGCCTGAGAATAAAAACATCTTATCAAACACCCATTCAGTGTTATGAATGACCTCCTGGCTGGTGTGGGTTATAACCCACACTGTGGTACAAACCTCCTATTTGATTTAAAAGAAAATTCCCCCCACCTAGAAATCTCTTCAAGTGCATTTAATGAATAAGGCGGTGTCCGTAACTTTCTGTGACATTTACTTTAATAAGCCATGGGAGTGATTTAGTGATCAGTGGGCATTGACATTTGAGGAGGGAAAGACAAACTTTGCTTCTTCTGATATGACTTTTTCCTTCTCCTCTTGACTCTGGCCTTGCAGCCATGGAAACTTTGTTTCCTAAGAGAGATGCTGTGTTCTCTGGGTTTTGGAACTAATCTATTTTTTTTCTTTCAGTATGTAGCCATAAATTAATTTCTCTTTTGTGTATCTGATGTTACAAGTGTTTGTACTGAGTATGTTTTCCATAGTATTCGAACTTTCTGTCTTGTTACGTCTTGTGAGCATGTGTGTGTGCATGTGTATGCATGTTTTGCTTTTCCTCAACATGGAATTTCTTCCATCTTGTTTAGAAGAAAAACACATGGAAGAAAAAGGATTTTAAAAGGCAGATCTTTAAAAAATCACTACACAGACACATATGTAGCTACAGCTATAACCATGACTTTATACATTCGTATAACTACCAACCAGACCAAGATATAGAACATTGTCAGCACTGCTCAGGAGGTTCTCTCATGTCACCTTCCAGTCTATACAACCCACCCCAGAGGTAACTATTTTGACTTGTGTCACTATGGATTAATTTTGCCTGTTCTTGAACTTCATATAAATGGAAGCATGCAAAATGCATTTTTCATTTACTCTTAGCCAAAAGGCCAAGAAGCCATCAAAATACATTTTCAACATCCTGTCCATGACATTCATCCATGTTGTATGTATCAGTACTTCGTTTTTAAATTGCTGTCCATTCCACGACTATATCACCATTTATTTGTTTTCCTGTTGATGGATGTTTGGATTGTTTCTAGCTTTGGGCTATTATGAACAAATCTGCTATGAATATTCTTCTACTTGTCTTTTGATGGACTTCTGTACTCTTCTCTGTCAGTGTATACCTAGGAGTGGACTTGCTGGGTTATCAGATTAAAAGGAAGGTTTGGCTACTCTAACGAAGATCCAATGTAACAGTGGCTTAGAAAAGATAGAAGTTTATTTTTCCCTCACGTACTAGGCAGGGACGCAGGATCTGTTCATCATGGTGCTCTGCTGTTCCCAGGGCGAGGCCCTCATTTTGGTGGTCCAAGATGACTGACCACCATGTCCACATTCTAGACAATGGATAGGAGAGAAAAATGGGGAAGTCAGCAGCATGCCTCTGTCCTGGAAGACAAACCTCCCGAGATTCAGGCATGTCACTTCTGCTGAGACTACGTGGACCAGAACTTAACTCATAACCTCCCTCCCCCGACATGCAAGGACTCTTCTTTATTTGGGGAAGTCTTATGCTCATCTAAGTGTAGAAGAAAAGGAGGATAGATTTGGGGATATTATACGCACTTTCTGCTACAGCTTACTTCTTGGGAGAATGAGGGTGCAAGGTTTAGGTTGAGCTTTTACCCTCTAACTCAGGAGAACCTTTGAGAACTTTCTTGGCCCCTTGGAGCAGTTACACCAGCCATCCCACCTAGACTCTTTTATTAAGCATGGATGTTGTTAACTCGTCACTTCTATACAGCTGTCTCCCCAATAACAGATCTGCTTTCTGTGAACACAATATTGCTACTCTTATTATTTTCAACATTATTATTATCTTCCTATCAGGAGAATGCATTCTGGCTCAGTAACTTATTAGTTTGTATGATCTTGGAATAGTTGCTTATTCTCTCTGAGCCTCTGTTTCATCATCCATAACATGAAAATAAAAGTTCCTACCTTGAGGAACTATTTTCAATAACAAAGATAACATGTTGTACACTTAATATAACTGGAGCTCCATGTGGTCCCGTCTTGATATAGTGTCACAGTAAAAAATATGAAGCAACCAGAAGTGATTGAACATAATCCTCATTTCTCAAAGTGTTTCTCAAAATGTCAAAGAAGATCCAATTCATAACCTATATAGCGAGAGTTCTTAAAAAAAAAAAAATCTCCCTCTTTTCTTCTCCCAAACACACCTAAGCATCTCAGAAGGTTCTTTCTCTCCTTGCTCTCAGTTCTTCTAAATTCTCCCTAAAATCCCATCTATATGGATGCTTATTTTTATCCCTCTTCCCACTCCTTTCCACCTCTATTCTTTCCCTCTCAGAGGGAAAGAGGCTATGACTTTGCTTATATCATTAATGTCTTTGTTGGTGACATATGTCAAATGTCTGTCACACGTAGACAATCAGTGGTTGCTATTTGCATTACTATCAAGATGAAGACTGTTGGCCCTCTTTGCTTATCTCAGACCCTCTTAAGAGTTCAAGTGGAGGTGAATACCACTGAGGTTGACCCTGACAGCAGGGGGATGTGTGGCGGGTGGACTATCGTTAGTCATAACAACTGCTATGCAGTTTACAAAGTATTTGAATTTTATTCATTCACTCATTTAATTTATATGGATTTGTTTATCAATATCCTTGAAAGGTTTCAAGAGAGTTGACAGAAAAACATCTAACATAGGATTAAGTTAATAAGTAATAAATATGATCAAAGGGAAATAAAACAAAGCCCCAAAACGCATCCCCCAAGCTGATGATGTTCATCTCAGAGGCATGGGGGAAGCTAGTGGAATGCGACTGGCCAGGCTAACAGTCATTTTGAGGACTAAAGCTTAAGAATCATGTGATAATGCTTATCCAGGTATAAAGTGCTCAAGAGATTATGTAGTGAAATGAGCTTTGTCTCCTTGGTGTGCAGCTTTAGTGACTGTGGTGGATGCCTGGTCTGTTTTGCCTGCTCTCTGCATTTGCTGCTGTAGTAGCTGGCTTTGAGCAGAAGCAGCACAGTGCTATCAGCTCCCAAGATTTTGCTACCCAGCTGGGTCTCAAATACCCTTAATCACTTGTTATCCATCACAGACTCCTGGTGAGTTTTTGGTATTCCGAGAACTACTAAAAGATGAGCTTTGCTGTAACATGTTTGGGTGCTGGGTCCTGGGCTGTGGTGTGCTGGAGCCAGCTTGCTCGCACAAGAGCCAATTTGCACATCTCTTACCAACTCAGGTTCAGCGACATCAAGTCGGTAACTGATGTGAAGTCAGGCGTAGCGGGAGTATTTACACCACAGAAATCAGCGAGTACTACCAGTCGGGGCTTTTTTTTTTTTTCCCTATGTGAAGTCAGTTGTTAAACATTTACTAGCATGCTGCTTGTACTGAGTGCATGACTGTGTCGAGTAAAATAGATGCCACTGTTTAGAAGCGCTTGTGGAAATAATTACAAAGCATTCTGTGGACTCAAAAGAGCTGTGTGAAATTGCAAAAGAATTCCAGACAATGCTTATGTCTGACCTGAGAACCTCAATGAGCCTATCAGAATTTCAGACTGGGCGACTCAAAGGTTGAACATTGTGATGAATGTTCTTGATTTGTTTGAAAATCCTGTGGGAGAGAGGAGGTTGGAGTTTTATGCTGAAGCCAGAAGCAGAAAGCCTGATACACATCCCGGGGCAGGACTCGGGAGCATTCACTGCAGGGCAGTGTGGATTTCAGCTGAAATGATCCTTCCTGACACATCCTCTAAGAGACAGAGAGGACGACAAGGGACCAGGAAGGCTCGTCTCTGTGCAGCTGATGCCCTTATCAGAGTAACTCAGCTGACGAAGCATCCTTTCCTCCCAACTGTCAAATCAACCAACACTTTCATCTCTTCAGAGTCAATATTCAAGGCTTATGTGTTGACTGTAGCCAGAGAGTTGTCTGGGATCAAAAGTCACCGCTACCCCAAATACTGCTTTTAATGTACCTAATTATCCAGGGAGCTCTTCAATCTTTGGAGTTCTTTGAGGATGCATCCATTTGGAATAAGGCTAAGAAAATAGGCTTTGGAGCTTCACTGAACTGGGTTCACATCCTGCTTCTACCACCTACTACCTTTGTGATCTTGGACAAGCAGCTTTACTTCAGTTTTCTCATCTCTAAAATGGGAATGATAATATTTAACTGAAAGGTTTGTGGAGAAGAATGAAAGAGGTGCTTCATTATATATTTTCGAATGCCTGGAGTAGGCCAAGGGAGCTCCTGCAGTGGAATTTCTCCTGCCAGCTTTTGGGCACCCACTTGTTTCCAGTGAGAAGGACAACAGACATCTCAGCGATTTTGTAGGAAGCTCCTGAAATGTCTCAGCTACATGACAAACTATTAACTGCCCAAGTAGCAATTTATCCACAGTCCTTCTCTACAAATTAAGCTCCATTTCCTCCACAATGCTTGAGCTTAATAAACAAAAGTGTTTACTTTTTAAACATTTTTCCAACCTCTAAAACAGCTCACAGGTGCAGATACTCTGGCCTAAAGGGTGCTCAGTCTGCCTCTCATGAAATCTTCTAGGCTGAGGTGCCGTGTCTAAGTTTTTTGAACCATAGATCATGGCAGAGTATTAGCAATTGGTGCTTGTTGAGGACATACAATAGCTGTGTTTCCAGGGCTCCGGGGAGCAGCTGTGGCAGGTTCCTGCAGGAGTCAGAGCGTGAAAATAACTCAGGAAATAGTCAGTGGGCACGGAGCTGGCAATTGCGTCTGGTGCCATTGTGGATTGCACAGCCTTATTTGGGGCCAGGTCAACCATAGCTGGGATTTCCAGGGAGTTGTGAGAGAACACCAGGCAGCAAACACCACCCTCCTATTCAATGGCTCTTTAAAAAATTAAAAAAAAATTTATTTTCAAGTTTTATTTTATTTTAATTGACAAGTAATAATTGTAGATACAACTCATAGAAGTAGAGAGTAGAACGGTAGTTACCAGATAATAATAATAATAAACTAGCTACCATTTATAGTATCAATCCAGGGATTCTTGATGTTTATTTGAAACATGGACCCCTCTGGCAATCTGGTGAAACCTGTGGATGCCTTCTCAGAATAATGTTTCTAACTGCACAAAGTACAATACGTAGGATTACAAAGGAAGCCATGTATACTGAAATACAATTATCGAAATATTTTAAAAATTGTGATATTATAATATATGCTTCTTTATTATTACATTAAATAACAAGAGTTAATGGTGAATCCAACTTCATACTTTGAAGTAGTGGTGATGTGAATAATATTTCCAGATATCACCTGCAATGTGATATGAAAATGTCTGTCATTTCTATTGGTGACAAACTCACAAGTCCTGCTGATACTACTGTGGTTTGTTACCTTCACTCATAATTGAAGGAAATATTAAATTGTGGTTATAAATTAATGAAAAAAATCTATCCGTGGCTCCCTTGACTGAGTTAAGAACTCCTGTCTGTGTGAGGCATTCTGCTCAACGCTGAACATACATTATTCCTAGCCTTCACCACTACCTAGCCATGCTGGAGTTGTGATTCCCATTTTACAGATGAGAATACTAAAGTTTGGAGTCACCCAAGGCCACATAGCAGTGGAGCTGTCAGTCTAGGCCAGGGCTTTGTGACACCAGAGCTTAGTTTCTCTCTCCCACACCCTGAATGCCCTGAACTCCTGAGCTGCATTTTCCCCTAAGGGACACTGGCATGGAGGGGTGCCCAGGGGCTTTTAAAGGACCTTGGCAAGGGCACTCTTGCCCAGACTTTCCATAATCCCACAAGGAGAAAGCAATCTCCTTTCTTCTCCTGAAAGCCTGTCCTGTGGGAGTATCCAGCAGCTTATTTTTTACTCCAGGATCTCCAGGGTCGCATTTTGGGAATTCCCTCGAACCCCGCCCCCCTCCACTTCCCAACAAACGGCAGGCGCTCCTGTTGCACTGGTCTGCCAGAGCCCACATGTAAAGGCTGCAGGAACCAATCGTGTGCACCTCTCCTCATATTGGTAGCTTGAAATCGATCCTATAGGACTATTTACATCTTGGAATCCCTGAACACTACTCATCGAGGCATTTTTATTTTAAAAACCAGTTGTTAAACATTTACGCATGATCATATTCCTTTGTCCCTCATGTGTTCCCAGTCCTCAGCCCTCCAAAGGAAAGGATTTGAGCAACCTTCTCACAATTGGAGGGACCAGCTCGCCTTGGTAACATGAGGTCTTGGCTTACTTGCTCATTTCTTCCCCCTTCCTGGGCCCCGAATCTGTTTTAAAAGTAGGATTTATTATTATTTGTGTGTGGTGAGGCCAGCAGATCAGGAGGCGACGACTCCATTGAAAAGATAGTTTGTTACTCACAGATCCCAAGAGGAGGGGCACACCACGCCCCTGGGGGGACTACAGGGGGAAGCACCAGGTGGGCCAGGAGGCAGAGGAGAGGGCACACTGTGTGCAAGAGTCTTAATCGTGGTTTTCGTGGGAAGAAACAGGCAAGGCAGGGTAATCAGGCTGAGGCCTGACCAGTTTGAATAATTTCATCCTGCTCTGGGGCACAGGGGCTGTCCTTGTCTGGTTCCTGGCCCTGGGGTGATTAGGGCAGGTGGATATAGTGGCCTGGAGTGTGAGAGCTCCACAAAGGAGGTGGATGGGGTGTGGGCTCTGGATTGGTTGGTTTGCATATGAAAGGCGCTCTCCCCAGTGAGTTGTTTGCTATCTCTAGGAATTAGCTAGCCCTGGGAGGAGCAGCTTCTCTACGGTCAACAAGGCCCCAATCTGACAAAGCATCAAAAATACAGAATAAAAAGCCATGATGAATACAGAAGCCAACACTGTCCTCAGAGTGGGCGGCAGCAGCATTGGTTGCAGTGGTTTCCTAATGAGCAGTGTGAGGTGCCCCCTGCTGCCTTTAGCGCCAATGGCGAGAATGTCTCACGTTGCACATATTGGCAGCTACACAGTCCTCATAAGAAGCATGATAAAAGAGTAAAGGCTGAGCTTGATGGCCCATTTAAAGCTTGAGGTAACTATGCTATTGGTAGGTCTGCAGAGGTCCCCAGGTTACCTACCTAGCAGAAGTCTCACCCCTAGTGCATTAATTCAAACTTCAGGGGACACACATTTTACATTTCTAGAAACCAAGTGAGCATTTAGAAGAAATAAACATTCGCCAGTTATTTTTATGCTGCCGCATTCTATGTTGCACATAAGAAAAGAAATATGCCTTCTAGAGAGCTGTAAACATTCTGCACATGAGATCCATTATTTTATGGCTCACAGTGGGGTCTGAACAGAATAATCTGCAGACTAAACCCTTTCTTTATCCCTGGAGCCGAACTGAGGTTAGTGAGGGCACTGTGGGTGAAATGGCTTCTGAGGTGCCCTCTGACTCTGAAATGTGCTGACCTGGAGTTCTGCCAGTTGGCCCAGGTTGGATAATAGACTCTTAGATGGCTACATCGAAGGGATGATAAAATAGTGGCCCAGTCCTTGATCCCCGCTCCTGCCAGGTTCTAAACAGCATCAGCTATGGGGGTGGGGGTGGGGTCCACATGGACTGCTTTTCAATTTTCCCGAGCCCCAGAAAAGCAGTGGGCTGTTACAGACCAGGGCTGCTTTAGCCCGAGGGAGAGGAGAGATGCAACTTACTGCCTTTCCGATAGTAGGTATGCACTGGGTTTTATCCAGGAAAAAGATGGCAGCATTTTGGATTTGGAACATCAGTGGCAATTTGACAGCTGTAGAACTTTCTACAGGGCTGAGAGGATCCTGGACACTGCCAGCCCTCCTGCTGAGTAGACACATGGCTGGCTAAAGCCTTTGGTGGATTCCAGGGGAGCCCTTCCTCCCCTGGCCAGGACTAATGCATCATAGGGCACAACTCAGCTTTCTAAGAATCAGCACATTAGGCAGTGAATGATGATTTAGCTGTGGGAATTAAATACAGATGGTCTTGAGGCGTGTGTTTCCCCAGCACTTAGTGTGATATCCACATGTAGTAGGTGCTCAGTAAATGGTAGTTGAATGAATAAACAAATGCTTGTTTTATATATCCTACAGTGAAAAGACAACAATTCCTCATGTTGTTTCTTTTTTATAATAAGAGTTGACCAAAAATAGAGTGAAGTGCACTTTAAGATTTAACATTAAAACCCCAAAGTATATGAGCTGTAGCTGGATGTTGAAAATAACAATTATCAGTCAGCCATTGCTGCATAACAAATAACTCTAAAACTCGGTGGCAAGTATCTGTTACCATGCTTCCAGTTTTGCAGATCAGCCGTGGTGACTTTGCTTTAAGCTGTGGTCTGTGCGTTGGCTGATCTAGGTGGGATTTGGCTCTAGTCTTTCGGTTTGATTCCAGTCTGCTGCATGTGACTTTCGTTCTTCTGGGATAGTGGGCTCTCCAAGGCATGTTCTTATGGCAGTGGCAGAAGCACAAGAGGGCAAGCCCCACAGCACAAGCACATTTTAAGCTTCAGTTCACATCATATTCGCCAACATCCCATCAGACAAAGCAAGTCACATGGCCAAGGCCAAAAGCAATGGCTGGTGGAATATACTTTGTCCTCGGTGGGACCAAGAGGGAAATGAGTTATCATTGAACAATAATAAATAAGCAATAAACAGAATAACTACTATTTATTTACATGTTACTCTGTGGCAGGCACTGCTCTAAGCATTTTACATGAATAAACTCATTTAACCATCGTGACAGTCCTATGGGGTAGGTACTGCTATGTTTAAGCTCCATTTTACAAATCGGAAAACTGAGGCACAGAATTATTGAAGAACTTATCGGAGGACACACATCCAGGAGGCAGCAGAACCAGGATTCACACCCAGCTAGTCCAGTCCCAATGCCCACTCTCTTAACCACTCTGCTATCCCACCCCAGAGAGCAAGAAGCATGCTGAACAACTTTGGAGCACTGTGGAGTTTGCAAGCTGCTAGCACAAATGTCTCATGTCATTTTTGAGGAAGCCTGGATAGGGTGCGTCTTGCTCTCTCCATTTACTATGCATGGGGACACTGAGGCTCAGAGAGGTTAAGGGACTTGTACAAGTCACACAGCTGGCAAGTGGCTGAGCCAACATGGAGTCCCCGGCCTTGCTCCTAGCAGGAATTCCTACTCCGTGAACAAGGAGTGACTCAGCAGTTATCAAGGGTTTTTGTCTTTATAATTCTGCCTTCGAGCCTTGGGAGGCTTCTAATTTAAGGCTCCCATCCTCCAGGGCAGCCTTTTACTTTACTTATTTATTTATTTTCTGGCTAGAGGATTTGCGCCCTGGTTCCTTGGCACAGGATTGATGCCATGGCCAGATAGCTGCACTCTAGTTCTCACGGTCTCCGAAGCCTTAGTTTCTCATGACATGGCATGTCCTAGAGTGTCCCCTTCCCTCCCCAACGCACCCGCCCTTGCTTTCTTCTGCTGCTGAGTGCTGGGACAGCCATGGTGTCCGGTTACAGGCTCAGAAGGGCGAGGCCAGCTCAGTAGCTATAATTGTAGTCCTTGATGAAAGGCAAGGGAAAGTGAAGGGGGCTCTTTTGGCCGTGTTAACAGGTGTGTACCCCAGCCACAAGACTGTCTCCTAAAACCTGGGAGAAAGCACCCTTTGGATTGCGTGGAGGCACTAGAACCTCAGCCAAAAGTCAGAAATTTTAAGGAAGAGTCTGGATATGAGCAACATTTTCACCCCAAAGCCATGAGAGGATCCAAAGCCCCAGTGTGCAGAGCCCCAGGGAGTCAGCAGTTTCCAGCCCCCAAATAAAGTGCAAATCAATAGCTTTGAACATAACCCTGCGTGCGCTTGCTGCCTGCCCGGGGGAGGTGTGCTAATACATGCTCCCATCCTTGCAACCAATTTGAAAATGACTCCACGCCAGCAAAAATCCAAATGTTTCTCCTCCCCTGTATCCTGCCGGCATCCCACCTGCCTGCTGTCCCCCCCGTACCTCCCAACCTCTGCCCTGTCAGACTCCGATGACTAACAACTGTCTTTCGGGAGTCTCCGCTCCAGGCAGAGATTCCCATAGATAAGGCACAAATGAGCCAGAAAGGACAAACAGAGAAGAATGTTACATTTTATCTGGCCCACTGCCCAACATTTCTTATTCCATTGCCTGAATTCTCTTTCATACTAGAGTCAGGGCTTATCTCTAAGATGCTGGAAATTTCCAAATGCTTCCAGCTCCCGTTCCCCATTCTGAGTGCTCCAGGCAGGATGATATTTGGGTTTGAGGGCTGCAAGTACCATATTTTTTGATAGAGGGAGGGGATGGGAGGTGTCCTGCGGCTACAGGCAGGTGATGGAGGTATGCAGTCACTCCACATCCTGGAAACCTGACCCGGAGCCGGAAACTGGAGCTGGCATTCCTAACCTTTTCTATGCCATGGACCCTGGGGCAGGCTGTGAACCCTGGACTCTTCTCGGACTCAGATTTGAAAATGTATAAACTAAAACATGTAGAATTACCAAGGACTTACAATTATTATATAAATGCAGTTATGAAAATATGAATTTGTGATATAATAATATATGTGCTTCTTATTAACCCACTAATTATCAAGATCTAGTTGAAGGGCTACAGTTTTGAGATTTCCAAATATCTGTAACGACTGTTTCTGTGATATGCAAGTATCTATGGTTTTTATTGGTGACAGAGTAACAGGTTCTGCAAATACTACTGTGGTTTTTTACCTCCATTCGTAACTGAAAGAAATGCTACATTTCAGTTAGAGTGAGTGAAAATGAAATTTAAAATTTCCCTCCAAGTTCCCAGACCCCCTAAAGTCTAGGTTAAGGCTCACCGATCTAGAATCCGGCTGCATAGTGACTTGTAAGTTCTTTGAGGGCAGCTGTCATGTCCCAACCACTTACATACTTGAATTCCGTTTTCTTTCATTCTGGAAAATGAAGGGAGGTGTCCTGCCACTACAGGCGGGAGAGGCCCCCTGTAGGGTGTGCCTGGGCTTTATTATTATATGTCAAACATATAATAAAGCAAACAGAACAATATGAGGAACCTCTCCTAGGTACTCATCAGCCAGCTTCAAATATTATTGACTCATAGCCAATCTTGTTTCACCTATACCTTCACCTCCTTCCCTCCCATATTATTTTGAAGCCAATCCTAGATACTATATCCTTTCATCTCATCCTTTGATTTATACATGGCAGGTGGGTCATTAAATCTTTATGGATTGCTGATGGCTTGATTTAGAAATGACATTAAAGGTACTTGGTTCCACTGATTATGGGTCTGTGTCCCAGGGGTGTGGACTGGGGTCAGAGAATGCCCCTCCCCATGCCCAATCACTATCTCTCCTATTCTTCCCAGCACATATCTGATGCTGCATTATTTATTTATTCATTCATTTTCACATCTATTTTCTCTTTCCACTACAATGTAAGCTCCATAAGGGAAAAGGCTTTGTCTGTTTGTTGGCTGCTGCACCCCAGCCCCAGCACAGTGCCTGGCATATAGTAGGTGCTTCGTGAACTCAGTACATTTCAAATGAGTGAATGGCTGAGGAATGAAGAAAGGCAGGCTATGGGGATCTATGCTATTGCTACTCAAAGCAGGGTCCCGGTACCACAGCACTGGCATCTTCTGGAAGCTGGCTAGAGATGCAGGATCTCAGGCCCCACCGGAGACATCCTGACTCAGAATCTGTATTTAAAGAAGATTTTTAGATCATTCTGTAGGCATATCACAGTTTCAGGAGCACTGATTTGCCACCTTAACCTGGAGGAGAGAGAACGCCAACCAAGAAGAGCTTTCCATTGATTTCAAAGACCTTACCAACTAGGAGGGTAGGGAGGGGCAAGGGAATGCACTCACTGGTGAGTTAGGCATCATAGGTTTGGAGTCTGGTTTGCTCACTTATCGGCTCTGTAGGCCTCTGTGTCCCCATCTGAAAAGTGGGGTGAATAAGACATATCTCCAGGGGTTATGGAAAGATTAAACGAGGTACTGGCTCTAGTATGAAGTACAGGGCAGGTCCTGGATGCCTCCTGGGCTAATTCCACATGGCCATCTTTCCCAAATAGAAGGAAATGACACTTGTCCATCTTTCAAAAGCTCCTATAATTTTGACTTCTGACCCAAACTTGCACTGGAAATCTTTCCCCTGTTGTTTAATCCTAACCATGGAGAGTGCTTGAAAAAACTGTGAAGTGTGAGGCTTGGCTGTGGTGCCCCCAGCCACCACTTCTGCACCCTTTCCCCATTTCTGGGACATCCTTCTCCTTATGGGGCAGCACAGGGCCTCTCCCCTAAGATCCTGCTCCCAGGCAGAACAGCCAAGATCAGCAATCACATAGCATTCCATTCCCCAAGAATTTGGGGCCCTTGATTGTAGAATAAAACTTTTTTCCCCTGATGTAGGTGTCAGAAGAATGCATGTCATTGAGGAAGTGACTTCCTAGCCTCTGAAATCACATCCCATGGATAAGTGCCTGCTTCGCATTGGGTGTTAAGAGTCCTGATGGTCATGAGCACTTCTTTTTGTTGAATCCATGGACCAACAAGCTCGAGTCAGTAGAGTTCAAGGGCAGTTGAACCGTTTGGGGCAATTTCTTACTTCTAAATTTACATTTGCCTGTTTTAACTTGGGGTATTCTAAATAACTGGCTGAGGCAGGGAAGCAGAAGTCAAGTTTTTAATGCTTAGAGGGAATATTGATAGCCCAGGCGAATGCTTCTCACCACCCCCCAAATACTCCCTAGTCTCACCTCACACATCTATTACATGATATTCTGTGTTTACCTGGACTTGTCCCAACAAAACTTAGCAATCCTACTTCTATCTCGGCCTGTGTATTTACATGGTAAACATTTCTCTAAAGGACAGGGAAATATTCACTTTAAAATATCTTATGAAAATTGCCCTTTAGAGATGAGTGGATAGGAAAGAGCAAACATTTTATATTTATAAAATGAAATACATTATAAAAATGTTACTCATAGACCAAAAACCTTAATAATAATAATGTCGTTGATAGTACAGTAATACTTGCTTAGGTTTGTTTAGCATTCTATAGATATACAGGTTATTTCATATATATCATTTTATCTAAACTTCTCAGCAATCTAGTAAAGTAGACATTTTAAAAAATGAGAAAACAGGCTTGGAAAGGTTGTGTAAATGTCCAATGTTACACTCCTGGGCAGAGTTAGGGCAAGGATATGAGCCTAGGTCTTCTGATCCAAAACTAAATGCCTATCAGCCAAGAGTAACATATAAGCCAGTTGTAAACCCATCAGCACACAGCTGCCTCAAAGCGTCTGTACCATTCAGCATCTAGCCAGGAAAATGGAACCACTCTAGGTATTTCACACAGAGAAGATTTAATACAGGGAATTGGCTCCACTGACAATGGAAAAGCTGAGAAGCCAAATAGAGAATAGTGAGGGAACCCAGAGTTTAGCAATGGCAGGAAGCTGCTGCCACTCTCAAGCTGAGGGGACAGAGGGAAGGGGCCATGCTACCAGAACCTAAGGGCTGGAGGCACCCTGCAGAGATTGGAACAATGGTGAACCAGCCTGGTGGAAGTTGGAACCTCAGAGGAGACGCCATGGCTAAAAGCCATGGGGACCTGGGAGATGCAGCCTGCAGGGGTGAACAGAGCAGGAGAAGGTGACGAATGAATCGGGGACAATAGGCCCAAGGACCCCTGATTTATCTCGACTCTTTGGTGACACCCCCCCTCCTATTTTCCTCTCTCCCTCTCAAACAGGCTTGGCAGCAATCCATTTTTTACCACTTTTCAGAACAAAAAAAGAGGAGCTCAGAAGTTTGCAAAGGTGAGAGAAAGTGGTTAAGATTTGTCCAGTTACACATTTGAGGCCCAGACAGGAACTGCCGTTGCTTTTGGGACACTGAGACCAAAGCTCAGTGACTCAACAAAGGACTGTTTTCAATGAATATCTTGGCAAGCAGATGTCAAAAAGAGCGCTGCCAAATGTCCTGCCAGGAGAACTGGTTTGGCAACAAGCTGATAGACCCAAAGGACCGACATACACCACCCGTTCTTCTTCTGGATACTACTTAATCAGCTCTGATTAAAATACTATTATAATTTCAACCTTTGTAGTTTTGTGAAACCCTCCCCCGGTTTGCTGGGTTTTGCAGGATCGTTGTCTTCCTCTGTTCACTGCCCTCCCTCCAGCCCCTGGGATTCCATTTGCCATATATATTTCTCTCTTAAAGGTAAGTTTGTTTGCAGGACTTTTTTTGTTGTTGTTCAGTCCACAACCCTCTATGTAGATAATTGGAGACATCTGATGCCCTTAAACCAAAATGGGAAAACCGTGGCATAAGAAAAATTGTTTCTGTGGTTCATAGCACAGTTTTGCAAACTCTTACCAATGAAAAAGGAAACTCATGGTCATTTGGGTTCATGACTGGGAAGAGATAAAAGGGAAACCCTACACCTCATTCAGGGCCCAGCGCACAATAGATTCTCAAAAAAGAAATACTCGATGAATGGATGGGAACATGCAAAATGTACAGTACCCTGTTCATTCCCTTTGATAGGGGCCTTTTTGTTTTAAATACACACGGCAGCATTTGATAGCGTGCGACTAATGCCTTAGAGTTTTTCTGGGGACTTAATAAAGCCTAAATAGTACAAGGTCTTCGAGGTTTTGTTTCAGTTTTTTAAAGGAGTTACTACCTCATTCTCCGTACTGTTGAGTTTATGATGACTTTGGGGCTTTGCATGTGTTGAGTCATTCTATCTGCTTGATCAGATCAGAACTTTTTGTGTTCTGTAGCTTGAGGTATTAAATATGCAGGCTTTCAAACACAGAATAGTGATAGTCATACACCCACCATTCTATTCTACCAAAGCTAACACTTCTCCCATGCTTGCTTTCTATTTGTTTAAAGAAATAAAATGTTACAGCTAGAATTGAAGGCCCTAATGTTCCCTACCTAATCCAATTACATCCTTTCTCTCCAGTGTTAACTATTATCCTAATTTTTGTATTTATCAGTCCTCACTTTGATATGTTTTACTATTACTACATATGTATATATTTCAATGTTTTAGAAATTGGCATAGATCATATAATATTGCATGTATCATTCTATAATTTGCTTTATGATGTAAACATATTAATGCACGGCTTTACTGTATTCATCTTTAACTACCCTGAGGAATGCTATTAAAGGAATACAGTACGATTTATTTATGCATGTTCCTATTGATGGGTATTTAGGTTACTTCCAATTTCTTGCTCCTGCAAACAATGCTGCCACAAACAATTATGTCAAATGTCCTTATGGC
Source organism: Propithecus coquereli (assembly GCF_000956105.1). Classification (NCBI taxonomy): domain Eukaryota; kingdom Metazoa; phylum Chordata; class Mammalia; order Primates; family Indriidae; genus Propithecus; species Propithecus coquereli. Next base: position 1,192,549 of record NW_012150986.1, read on the forward strand.
ACATGGGGGAAAATGTCTCTAGGGCAATGGATCTCAATCTATTCTACACATCAGAATTGTCTAGGGGCATTTTAAAAGTCCCACAGCCAGGCTGCACCCAACCCAATTAAATCAGAATCACTGGAGGTGGGACCCAGGCCCCTGTATTTTTTTTAAAGTTCCCCGGATAATTCCAATGTGCCACCAGCACTGACAGCATCAGGATATATAACTATTAATAGAAATGAAGTTTCTGGGTTGAAAAATCTGTTCCTCTTCATCTTTTTAGATATTGCCAAATTATTGTCCAAAGTGGTCTTTCCATTGAAAACTCCACTAGCAGGGTATGAGATCTCCTATTCCTGTGGCATCATCTCCTCACCTCAACTTTATTTATCTCATCCCCACGGGGATCTCAAAGGAGACAGAGAGATAGCCCTTTGATGGCCTCCCACGGCTGCCTCCACTTGATTCAGCCCCTGATAAAATCTTGCCTCACCTGGAGGTCACGGAGCAGGAAATGTTCTCACAAAGTATAAGTCAAATCTTGGGACACTCAGTACCACATTATTTTGCAGTTCAGGGTTTTGCAGTCCAGAGGGTCTTGCTGTTCATTCTACTTGGTATAGTTTAACCATCTTTTCCTGGAATGATTTGGTGCTTATCTGTGATGTCACCAAGTGACATAAGCCATATTGCTATGATGCTGCTAAACCTTTCATTTATCCACAGGTCTCATGTGGTAGTCCCCTGAGAAGCTGGAAAAACGAGATATTCAACCAAGCCCAGGCTTCTGTGATGGTTAGATCAAAGTGATTGTGGGGAGACATCAAAGAGATCCTAGCTTTGACCTTACTCCAATCATAGTTGTGTAGAAATATCTTTTAGCCATGATATCCTCTCTTTTTGGAATTCTGGACAGTTGAGTGAGGTTTTCTAACCTGCATACACACTGAAAGCTCATATTAAATTCCCTCTCCCTGTGTTCATGTAGATTTAGGAAATTTAATGGGTAAAAATCAGTGAGGTTCTGTTGTTCACTTTGAATTTAACAACCTTAAGTATAATACAGTAAACCTCCCTCATAGTATGCAAGTCAAATGCCATGCCAAGGAAGTTAATGAAAAATTGGGCAAGTCTACATAGCTACCCAGCCAGGAGTTCCAGGAGTCTGATTATGTGATCCAAATCTGTCCTAGCACTGGCTGCAGTTTCTGGTGGTGGTGTTCCTCTCTGGCTCAAATATCCATGGGGACGATTCTATGATTGTGGAGCCCATGGCTGGCTAGGATATTCTGGGAATCTCCTGGGGAGTTGGCACCCTTTCACTGGCCTGTCTGGGGAGACTGGGCCAGGAGAATACTGGGGACTCAGGACCTCACTCTCCGCCTCCTCCCTGCATCACTTGCTGACACAGAGTTGCCTGCCATTTCCCAGTCCAGCCTCACCTTCCTCTCCACATCCCTTCCGTCCTCTTCTCCCCAAATAAGAATTTAACTTTTCCCCTGTTTGAAGGCACAATGCATCATCAATTGCATTCAATAATCCAGGATTTTTCTATCATGGGGTGCATTATTGCAAGGTTTTACTCTACTACTTATCTTTGCTTCTAACTTCGTGTCTTGGGTCGGGTTCCCTAGAGACAGCATCCGAGACAGGGATTCTAGTGCATGTGATTTATTTGAGAGAGCTCTCATGGGAAACTTGTATGGGTGTGAAGGAAGCTGAATGGAGAACCAGACATTGCTGAGCTGGAATGTGGTCTCAGATAGAGCCTACCTTTGCTGTCATCTACAGGGAGAGGGCTTGTGTAGCTATAGCAGTCGTCAGTGGCTGGGAGCTGCCTGTGGGATAGGAGCAACTTACCTTCCAGGCAAGGTGGCTCTCATCAGCCAAGGGCTACTCTCCCGAGAGGGGGGCAGTTGTGGGCCACTAGCAGCCACCACTCACAGGAGCTGCAGGATGGCTGCACAGTCCTCGTAAAGGGGATCTGGGTGGGTCACCCTGTCCCTACTACCAGTGCTCACGCATTGCCGTGCGGGGCTCTGAAAGGAGACAGGCTTCATGTGGGTAGGCAAAGAATAAGCACGACTTCCATGGGCATAGGATGCTCTGAAAGGACTATGTTTAATAATGTGTCTTTCCTCTGGCTACAGGGCTGAGTATATTTTGCTGTTTTAATTCTAATCCTAGAATTGAGTCTGACGCTTCCCCCATGCCTGGAAGCCACTTCAATTTTATGTTGAGACACATTCTGAGGCACACGTGTGAGCTGATAACCAGGATAAGTGGCATAATGAAATTAATCCCCTAGTAGATGGGAAAGGAAGGCCAGTGCTTTTCCCAGTCTGGGATTCCAGAGATGATTCACAAGGTGGGGCTTTGTGCACGGAGAGCAAACAGCAGACACAGGAGCACTGGATACAATTGCTTCCTTAAGCCATAAAGCTGGGGAACCCAGATGACAGAAGGGAATGTTTGCTAGGCTGAGGTCAGGTTTTATTTTGATGGGAGCCTTCCTTGATTCTGATTGTGTCTTGTTTGTTTGTCATCTGGAGGTTGTGGAGAGGGAGGGAAGGATTCTTAGAAATGCCTCAGCTGTGATCCCATTGTTGTCGGTTGTAATGTCTGGCCACGTTTCCTCCTGGGATGTCTGATGAGAACTTCTACTGTGAAGAAGCAGCGTTTGCAATAAACAGCTAGGACTGCGCCTCCCTTTCTGTGAGAGGCTAGGGGAAGGAGTACATGAGCTTTACACAGTACCTCAATGGGGACTTTATGTCTCTGCACATATTGTCAGCTGCTTCTTAAGAAGAGAATGACAAGGGCTCTAGGCAGCATGGGATAGGGACAAGTGTGTGGGGCTTTTGTATTAGGTAGACTGAAGTTTGAATCTTGGTTCCACCACTTATCAGCTATGGAAGCTTCCTTAGCCGAGGCCCTTAACTGTTCCCAGACTCTATTGTTTGACCTGCAACTGCAGATAATAATACCTGTCTTAAAGCGTTATTTGGGGGGATTAAATGAGATAGTGTTGTATGAATTGCCTGTCATATTGTAAATACTCAATAAGTGGCAGCTCTTATTATGGCTTTCTAAAAATGTTCTGTTCTAGTATTAATAGATACAGACCAGAGCTAATAGCCATTCTCGGGGAGACCAAAGAAGGGATCAGGATACTTGGAGGGACTTACTTCCCTGGGGCCACAGCCAAGGTGGGAAAAAGGAAGGTCAAGATGTGTGGGTAGGGTAACCACAAGTCGTGAATGTTCCAGGACAGTTATAATGTCAGATATTCCATCTCAGTGAGCAGCCAAGTGTACAGATTTGGAGTTCATAAACTGTGATCACTGTCCTCGTGAGAAAATGCAGCTCTAGGCCAACCTGCTTGGGAATATTAGGAGTCTTTGGCACACCGTCAAAGAAAGCAGTTTCCCCATGGTGTTACTCCTAGTGTTTATGACTCCATTTTCAGTTGTTCAGTGGAGTTCATTGAACTCAGTTAATTCTTTTTTTTTTTTTTAATCTCAATGTTGGATATCACAGGCCAACCTTTTAAGCGCTGCTCTAAATTCATGCTGTGTCAACCTGAAAAAATAGAAAGCCTATTTGTCTCCTCAGGTCCCCTCCACCATTTTCTTCCTGCATTGCTTAACGTCCCAGTCTCCTCACTGAACATTTGGAAATTTTCTTCTAAAGCTTGGGAGGGGTGGGTTTCACGAGGAAGGTCAGGTGAACGCGAGCTCATGGGCAGTTCATCAACCCTGCCCAGCTTTACCCTCTGCGACCAGGGCAGGAGAGTGGAGGGCAGTGGACACACAGATGCTCTCCCCCACCCTCTCCGTTCCTTCCCCTCCTTCCCTGCCCCTTCTCTGTCTGGAACCTTCAACACGCTCCAGTTAGCAAATGCACATTTCAGCATTCAGGCTGAAACTCTAGTGCCAGCACAAGGCGACTAATGCCATTTGATTTAAGGACAGCCTGCATTTAAGAAACCAGTTTTCTAGCCTGCCCAGTGCTCCTGCTTTAGAACAAATCAAGGAGGAGGACCTCAGCCCACCCTTCTATCCCAACTTGATCTACTTACCTGTCAAAAACACAGCCTGTTTTCCTTTGAGCTCCAATACATCCCACTTTCAACTCTTCCCTCTCCTGTGTCTCTAGTATTCTATTGTCCCCACCTCCCTAACTCCCAATGCAGACTGTGAACATCCTCTTAAAAAGTGACCTAATCTTTCTAGAACTTTAAGGCTGGCAAGGAAAAAAAATCAACGTATCCCTTGCCTTCCTGACCCATGCATTTTTTTTTATGACATAATATCGTTTCTGGAGGGGGAAGTGTTATTTGAATTCTTGGGATTTGCTCTGGGAGTGGTGGGCTTATTAACCTCCCATTAACACTGGCTTTTTGAGGATGACCAAACCATTATTCTTTTAGTTTCACTTTTCAAAATTACTGTTTTATTAGAGTGGAAGTGTTGTGTAAGAATGGTAATGTTGGAGTGAGGATGCTCCACTTTAGGATCCCGAGGTCCCAGTGACTTTATTTTGCTTGAAGAAGCATTTATTTATGTAGCATTTACTATGTCCTGCATGCTTTACAAATCCAAACCTACTTAATCTGTGTCACAATCCTGTGTGGTAGAGACTACCACATCCTTCATTTTACAGATGAGGAAATGGAGACCCAGAGAGGTCAGGTGACTTACCCAAGGTCCTGCAGAATGCTGGGGTTTGAATCCAGTCAGTCTGGCCCCAGAGTCCTGGCTCTGAACCACTGGCACTGTTCTCTCTCTGTTTAGGGTAATCTGGGGCTCTGTTTCCTTATTTGTACAATGAGGCAGTTGAAATGTCTAATTTCTAAATTCATTCCAGGACTAATACAATGGGTGACAGTGACAATTTCAGGGTGTTTTTAAGCCACAACACCTGACTTTTATAATTTTTGCCCCAATCCTTATGCTGAAATAGTTCTTTTGGGTACAATATTCCATTTGCAGTTGATTCCCATACCCATTCTCTGATCTCAACTCAAGGAGGAGAAACAACCCTTGAATGAATTGGCTTCCCAAAGCACATGCCAAGACCCACCAGTCTAGCACCACGTTTAAAAGAAAGGGGTCCCTAGATGGGAGCATACGACGTCCCACCCTTTTGGGATTCACAGTGCACTGAACATGTTAGAGGAACCTAGATGTTCTCCGCAGTTGGGAAACCTATTCAGCTTCCATTATTCAAGTGTTTACCATTCTTGTTTCACCACGAAATCCACTCTTTGGGTAGCATTTTATTAATGTCCCCTAGAGCCAGGGTTCTGAAAGACACTAGGGGCACACCAGCATACACGTTTTTGTAAGTGGTGTCTACAGCTTTGAATCTGCAGAGATTTGAAAGTTTGGCTCTTTTGTGCTGGTACCCATCTGTGTATATATAGCTGTATAAATATTAGGAACAACAGGAGACTTCTGCAAAAAGATTACATATCTGCTACCTCTTGGGATTCCCAGCTAACAAGACATGTGTGCTTCTCCCACAGCCACCCTTGTGGTGAAAATATTCACTTAAATATAAACTGTCCATGTGGAGATGTGATACGGACCTCCGAGGTGTGTCCTTCACAGCCCCAGGCCAGCTGGAGAATGTGGTTACGTGTTAACTTCTCCTCACCCTCTCCTTACATCATGCTTTCTCCCTGTTTATTCTTGGGCTTTTTCCATATTTATTTTCTTTGCCTTTCCATTTCTGTTTTCCTCTGCCCCCTCTACCTTTCGTGATTCCCGAAGACAAGGATGTTCAGGGAGAGAGGGAACTGGCAGCCGACAGAGCAATGTTTCCTAAACACCCAGCCTGGGCCACCTCCTGCGGCATGGCGGGCTTTCCATTTGCTGGTTTTTTTTATTATGTTTTCAACGCCCACTTGCAGAACGGGTTTCTTTACTCCATTTGCTAGTTTTCTTTCGTGGCGTGTAATTCGAAATTAAAAAAAATAATAAAATACATGCACACAGTTAAAAATAAAACCTCCAACTCTAAAGAAAGGAATAAAATAAAATGGAATGTGAAAGCCTTCCTTTCCCCTGATCACAAGCTCGTGTATATCATCCCAGAAAGGTTTTATTCAATCACCTATATCTGTGTGTTTTTGTGAATCTCTCTCTATATATCCATCTATCTCATACTCCACACAATGTTCATTATCTTGCTTTTTAGTTGCCTTAATAACAAACCTTAGAAATCTTTCCAGTTTCAGATGAGCTCCTCATTGTTTTTATCAGATGCATAATATTTTAAAGTCTATAATTTACTGAACCAGTCCCCACTGACAGATGTAGGTTTTTCTATTTTCTGCTGTCCACATTGCTACATTGTATATTCTTGTACGCCTAACTTGGCTTTCCTTTGAAAGTACGTCTGGGGGTGAATTCCATACCCTGCAATTGCTGGTTCGTGAAGTGGTACATTTTCTAGCTGGAGAGAAAGTGCCAAATTGTCCTCTGACTAGATTGCACCATTTATGCTCTTACCTGTGTCTGTGAGAGCCTTCTTCCATCCAACCTGCAACGACTTTAGGTATTATGGAGCTTTTAACTTTTGCTCCATCTGAAATAGGTGATACGAAGTATATTTACTGATTTAAAATGTCATTGTGGTTACATTATGGAGCACAGGTTACATTCTCTCATTTAATCTGCATAATGAATAGCGGCATTGGGATCGGTGTTCTTTCCCATATGAGGAAGCTGAGGCTCAGAGAGGGAAAGTGACTTGCCCGAGCCAAGCAGTGAGGGAACAGAGAATCAAAACCAGGTTTCCTGACTCAAGATTTCATTTTTTGTACTAACACACATCATCTCTCAGCAGGGTTAAAGGTGAAAATATTGTGTGTGTGTGCACATGTGTGTGTGCAATGTGCCTGAGGAGGGAAGATGGCTGAACGTAGGCGTTTTTCCCTTCTTCTCTCCACCAGTCCTCCTTATACCCTGGGAAAAAAAATCACATTTGAGCCTCAGGAGCCTTCCTCTACATGATCACATTTAATTCTCATACCCAGCATTACTCTTCCTCATCTGGCCCTCAGCCAAATCATTACTTTGTGGATCCCACTGAAATAGAATTGGGGAAGATGGAAATAAGAGGCCATGTGTGAAATTTAAGTTAGAGCCAAGTTAGAACTTTGTCACCTCGCATCTCCAAAACACTAAGTCCTGGAAGCAGCACCCACAGGCTGGCTGCCTCTCTCCCTCTCTTAACTCTCACACACACCGCTTAAAGTCAGGTGCACTAGGCCTGATAGCACTGAGAAAGTTCAGGGGCTTTGAATCTCTACTTTTCTATCCTTTTGACTCTTGGTAATTCCTTGAAAGAGGGGAACTACAGAGATTTCTGCCTTTCTCATTCTCACCAAGATGGTGGATTGGCATCTGGCATCTATTCTCACTTTCTTCTAGCATGCCTTCCTGTACTGTACTGGAGAGGCTGGGAAGCTAGAAATTGGCTTTCTTAGACTCCCTTGCAGCTAGGTCCTAGTTGGAAAGTAGATGTTGTCAAGTAGATGTAGCTGTGCCTTCTTGAATCTGCCAGGGGATTTTTCAGGTTCACTGGTTTCTAGGGCATAAATCTTCCCCTGGCCACATTTAAGGCTGGGGAAAAACACCAGTCAGGTTAAATGACTAATCTTGTTATGATGAAGTGTAGTTTGAAGTGTCTACTTTTTAGGATTCCTTACTAACCTTTTATAGTTGGGTTTTTTTTTTCCAGCCTGTATCTGGGTTTTTATGATCCCATTGGCTAGTCTTATTAGGCTTCTTGCTAAAACAGATAATCTCAAAATAGTCAACAAGCAAAAACAGGACAGAAATCTCTACCCTTTCCTTTGTAAAAGGTGACATCTTCAGATGCCATATATCATGGGCTTCATAAATGGGTACTTAGGTTCATAGATCATTAACGATCATGAAATGAGTGAAGAAATTACTGTTTTGACATCCTGGGTATTTATGTATTGAGATCCTTTCTATTGTGACTTGTGTGCTCCTGTGATCTTCTCTGTCACACCTCTCCCAGCCTTCACTTGTGCTGGAGTTTTGCTTTGTGATGGAAAAACACAAATAGCTAAAACCACACCTCACCACACTGTAATGAAGATCAAAGTGAAAAAATGAAGAATGGCAAGATATCCCAGGTATGTTTTTAAATCCCCGGAAAATTTTGCCTCTGGGGATTCTCCGTGCTTCTTGCCACAAAGGGTTTTCCCTTTTAGAATGTAAAAAACACAGTTGCTCCTTTTTCGGTTGTAGGTGGGAATTTCTAGTAAAGACCTGGCCTGCTCTCAGCATGGTTTACCTGGTGAATCTGGTCACTTTTCTTATTGGCACATTGCCCAAGACATAGACAAAACAGCTAGAGAGGTTTTGGATTCATTAGGTGAGGGAAAGGGGTGTGTTTGCCTGTCTTTAGAATACAAGTTAGATTAGCCCTTTTTATTAGGAGCCAAGAACAACTTTCAGTCTTAATCTAGTTCATCTCTCACTGTCGCTTTGGTGTTTCACCCTCTTTCTCTGAAAGATGGGTGCGAGATCATAAAGGGGAGCAGTTACTGAGTGTTTACTCTGTGCCAGGCATAGTGCTAAGGTTTTACATATACTGTCTCATTTAATCCTCATAGTAAGCCTGAGGTTGGTATTATTATTATTATTTTAGAATTGAATATTTTTTAATTGAGGTGAACTTCACATAATGTAAAATTAACCATTCTTAAAGTGAACAACTCAGTGGTGTCTGGTAAATTCACAATGGTGTGCAACTGTCACCTCTATCTAGTTCAAAAACATTGTCATCACCCCAAAAGGAAACCCCATAGCCATTAAGCAGTCACTCCCCACGCCCGTCTTCCCCCAGCCCCTTGCAACCACCAGTCTGCTTTCTGTCTCTATGGATTTGCCTGTCCTGGGTATTTCATATAATGGGAATCATACAATATTTGTCCTTTTCTGACGGGCTTCTTTCACTTAGCATAATGTCTTCTAGGTTCATTCACAGTACAGCATGTATGAGTACTTTGTTCCTTTTTTATGGCTGAATAACATTCCAGTGTGTGGATAGACCACATTTTGTTTATTTATCTGTTAATGTACCTTTGGGCTCTTTCCACTTTTGGGCTATCGTGAATAGTGCTGCATGAACATGTGTGTGTGTGTGTGTGTGTGTGTGTGTGTGTGTGTGTGTATTCGTTTGAGTACCAGTTTTCATTTCTTTTGGTCATATACAAGGAAACTCAGTATATGGAAACTTGGGTACATAGAAGTTAAGTATGCTAATAAGGGTTGGAATTAGGATCCAAACCCAGAGCCTTCATATAATCACCATGTGGTGCTGCTTCCGGTAGCCACAATACAGTGCTGTCCCTTGAAGCCTTCTTAAGTCTCTTTAGCATTTGACAATGAAAGTCCAGTGGCTATGAGGGGGTTCAAGTAGAATCCCCTTAAAGCATCCACTGCTCTCCAGCAAGTGGTGGTGTTGGGAGACATCGTTCTTTATTCTTGAACTTCAGGTAATCATTGTAACTAATTTGAATCTCTATTGCCTGTTACTTCTACAAAATGTTTTTTTTTTATTATTATTATTCCAGGGTATTGTGAGGGTACAAACATTAGTTACACTTTATGTCTTTGCCTCACCCAAGTGCGGGTTAAAGGCATGCCCTTCCCTCCCTTTAGTGCTCCCCGTGTCCTTTAGTTGTAGATTTGCCCCCCCCATCCCCCTAATCCCTAGAGAGTATTTCTGCCATGTGGTCAACCTAGTGTTGATCAGTTAGTACCAATTTGATGGCGAGTACAAGTGGATCCCGTTCTTCTGTTCTTGTGGTGCCCCACTTTGGATAATGGGCTTAAGTTTAATCCAGGAAAGTATAAGAGGTGCTAGATCACTGTCATTTCTTATGACTGAGTAATATTCCATTGTAAACATATACCAATTTTGATAATCCACTCATGGATTGACGGGCACTTGGGTTGTTTGTACAAAATGTTTTTACATAGGATTTTCATTTGGCCCTTATAATAGCCATCTGAAGTAGCAAGGGCCAGCTTTATAACTTGCGTCTCCATTTTACAAATGAAGAAACTGGGACTCAGAGATATTAAGGAACTTACTTAAGGTCACACAGCTTAAAGGTAGATGATCCAGGGCTTATGCTGGGCCTTCTGTGGCCTTTCTGCTGTGCCACGCTGCCTCTCCAGTCAGCTATCAGAATGGTCACAAAATAGGCTCATGCAAACTGCCTTCTTTAAATTAAAAGCCAGTTGTAATAAAGGAATGCCATTTTAAAGCAATCCTGCCGTAATAATGAAACAGCAACAACGATAGTAGCAGTAGGCAATTGCAGCATGAAGATGTCCCATGAAGATGGTTTCAGTGTGAACCACCATCAGTGAACAACAGGGAAAGCATTAGTTCCCAGGCTGGCTAATATAAACCCATGTCCATGGTCATCACTGTTCCTATAGCAGCAGCTGAGGTGGTACTTAAGTAGTGAGGTTATAAATCGAGGGGTGAAGCTGTTTAGATTTTCCCAAAGGAGCCTGGATGGCTGGTCTCTCCATTTCCCTTTAGCCATAAGGGACAATTCTGTCCCTCTGATCCAGACATTGTTGTGTGTAAAAATAAACTCCAGCCTCGTTACTCTGATATTTTATATCTGGACTTTTGTGATGCAGTCATAAGGCTTCAACAGCCAATTTAACTGAAGATACAGGTTTATTTACTCATCAACTCTAGAGCAAGTTATTTCATTCAGGTTTGTAGATGAGGAGTTTATTCGTTTGACCAGGCCCGGAAATGAGTCATATTTTGGGGTAAGGAAGAATAAGGAATTGAGGCTGATGCACAAGATTTTGAGTCTGGTTGGAGATAGGCTGGCTGTCTGCAGAATTCCAGTTCCGTGCTCGGCTGGGTGGGTGGTGAGGTAGGATTGCCTTGGCCTTAAACTCTAGGAGATTAAATGTACAGCAATTTCCTGAAGCCAAGTTATCTCTAGGAGGAGAGAAGCTATTCTGGGGCCTTAAGTGACCTTACTTGCGGGTGGGCAGGATGTGACCTTGGCCGGGAGGCCCATGCGCCCGGCCCCTGGAGCTCTCCATAAGCCACTTACTGCCATTGAAGATTAAAAGAAGAGACAAGTGACCACAGCTGGCCTGCCACCTCTTTGTTTTCCAAGACTGGGTGCAGCTGGGGGATGGGGGGAGCTGAGCACCACCTTAGGCCTCTACCACCGTGATTTCTAGTCTCTCTTCTGCCCCTTGAATCTGGCAGAACTAGCAGATTATTTGGCAATGTTTCCCAGGCTTGTCGATAAGACAGTCACTTTCAGAGGCTGGCAGTGGGGTTTGGGGGGGAGGTTTATTCACTGTAAACAAGCTTCTCAGGCTCTTCCCTCAGAGAATTTGATTCAATAGATGTGGGGTGGGTCCCACGCATCTGTAATTTAACAAACCCCGGGTGATTCCTAGGAAACACTGGTTTATAGTAAGAGGCTTTGAAATGTGCAATCCTGCTCTCTTGTCTTCTTTTCTTCTGCAATATTGTCCCCTTTTTTGCCTTTGTGGCAGATGCTGTTAGGGAGATGACTCATATCCCTTGGTTCTTATCACGTCAGTATGCTCCGGTGGGATTTCTACTTATCAATAACCACATCTCCTCGCCTTTCTAAGGGCTCAGCAGGCTGGAAATAACACCCCCAAGAGCAGCCCTCAACCAGGACCCAAGAGGGCTTGGTGCGCAAATACCCCAGCTGCATTGCCTCCCAGCTAGGACAACTCTGAGCCATGTCCTACACCATTTCCCAGAATTTCCCAGTGGGACTACATTTCTGTCACCCACAGTAGTAATGTGCTTGACAATACACTTGTTATAGGCTGCCCTTCCTTCCTGTCTCACCTCCTTCTGTATTTCCTTCTTTGCATTTCCTTGCCTTGCAAATAAACTACAGTCAGTTCTGCTGTAACATGACAAATGAGTTCTTAGAATATCACCACGCTATGCAAAATTATGCATTAATTTTGTGGCTTGTGGGATAAATGGGATTAGGGGCACAACACTCAAAAACTTAGTAACACATAAAAAAATAAGATGGGAACCTCATAAAGTGGTAATACAGTTTTGCACATGTTATATAGTTAAAAAAATGCATAAACACAACAATAAATATGGCACCCTACCTAGAAAGAGCCCCGAAGGTGGCTTGTAGAAGTACGTGGTTGTTGGAAGGGCCGCAGCTCGTAACTTACCATGCAGGGGTGGAAGGAGAGTTATCAAAGACCAGAGGAAAAGTGGTAACACCAGATGTGGATGGCTGTGGCTTCTAAGGTGAACTGATGCAGCTGGTAGAGGTCTGAGTTGTGTGCATGAGTGTGTGTTTTGTAAACGCCCCTTGATTCAGCTGGGTGCACTTAGCTGTGTTCACCTACTGTTTCTTGCAGACAAAATTGCACATAAGCAAACGTGAAATTCATATGATGCCCAAATCGTTTCCTAATATGTTAATCACGTTGGAACAAATTTGCGTTTTCAAAACAAGTGTTAGAGCAGAACTATCTTTAGTTGCACTAGTCTCCTCGTTGCAGGGCTTGCTTCTAAATCTAAATCAATGGCAGCTTGATGGTCATTTATTTTTTAAGTGGACGTTTCTCCTCTTGAACAGGCTGATATGCAAGACACAAACTCCTTCACACCCAAATAAGTTCAGTAGAGACTGTGGCTGGATGTAGCAAGTGGCATCTCAAGCCAAAATGTCCCTGCCAAAGGCTCTGCTCCAAATTACCTGGTCTCACCCACTCATTCTCTTGTAATTCACCTGGGGACTTCAACCCTGTTTTACAGGTCTTGAAAATCTTGGTTACCTATTTGCAGTTTCTTGGAACTGGTTTAAACCTAAAATCAAATGTCAGATTATTATGAGCTGAAGCAGAATTCTGTAAATGCTTAGTTCCTTCATTAGGAAAAAAAAAAAGATTAACGTGGAAACTTGGTAGATATATTACTCACCTGTATTCAGTGCTTCCCAGGAGGTAAAATTACAGTATGAGCTCAGCTCATTCTTAATTTCCCATGGTAGGTTACAAATGGGCTCTTTTCTATTCTACAACTTCTTTAATCTCAATACCCGATTTCTCCCACGTGTAGCTCTACACAATCAAGCAACTTATACACCACATGGCTCATTTGTTTAACTGGTTCTGCTTCGGTTTCAAGTTCATATTTTCTGTAGCCTTGATTTTGACCTGGGTGTGCGCGCAGGCTGCAAGATCAATGTTTTTCAGAATGTGGATTTCAGACCACCCACATCAGAATCCCCCCAGGGAGCTTGTTACAAGAACAGCTTCTTGGGCTCCACCCAAGACCTCTTGAATCAAACTATCTTGGGAGTGGGGCTCAGGGATCTACCTTTTTTTTCTATAAACTACTGGGTGATGCTTATATGCACTCAAGTCCAAACTCACTGGTTTAGACCACTGGGTCTCAACTGGGCCAGTTGGGCTCCCCAGGGGACATTTAGCAATGTCTGGCGATATTTTTGGTTGTCACAACTGGGGGAAGGTGCTACTGGCAGCTTGTGGGTAGAGACCAGGGATGCTGCTAAGCCTCCTACAGTGAGTGCACACAGCACAGCTCCCATGACAGTCCACAGTGCCGAGGTTGACACACCCTGGTTTCAACCCTGAGGGATTTCTCCAGAGTGTGTTACATGTATAGGGCTGCTTCCTTTGTCAGTGTTTTCTTTTGTTTCTTCACAGCTGGGTGGCTTAGAAGCGACAATGTTCTCTGGATACGCAGAAATACGCTTGTGGGACAGACTGGCAGCTTCACTTGGGTGGAATCAGGCTGGGTGAGGGTGATATCTGACTCTCTGAATGATGCTTTCTCCAGCATCCACGAGTCGAACTGTAAATCAGGTCAGCTCAAGTCATCCTAGAGATTAAGGGCCTTTGCAGAGTTACAGTAAATAACACGAATTTGGAGATGCAGAAATGGGCATTCCTGTCAGTGCATGGGGACTGTTTGTCAAACATACTCAGCTTTTATTAGCTGACACGGACATGATACGGTGAAAGCTAGTCCTGCTCATCACCTAGGGGAGTGCCTGGATTGGTACTTCCATGCTTCATTTGTTACTGACCTGTGCTTTCTGAAGAATCTAGAAATATCTTCTACATCATCAAAGAGGGGATAGAGTGTTTAGTGTCATTTCAACATTGGGAGTATTCCACTGTGCCATGAATCTTTGAAAACTGGTAATTCGCGTACGGCATAAATGGTGATTCAACTTCTAGTTCTGAAATTCTGAGTCTATATTATATCCCAAAGAATATGTATCTGCATTAGAAGTCTATTATTCAGTGATAAGATTTGTCCAGATAAGGTACAAAGAAAGATGTTTTGAGGGCTAACTAGTGAGATTTTGCAAGTTCATGTATATTATTAAAATGTTTTGTATATATGCTTTAGCTTGAATGTGGAACCTCTTTCATCCAGAGCCTGTTGAAGTCTGGAAAACCCTTTAGGACCTTTTAAAATTATTAAAATATTGACACGGTTTGGATAATTATAATACCTAACATCTATTGAACACTTACACCTGCGAAATGCTTTTCTAAGCATTGGACATTTATTTTGCTCATTTAATCCTCAAAACGGTGAGGATTGTTACCATTTTACAGATGAGGTTGAATTCCAAGGACACACAGATAGTAGGTGGCCAAACTAGTTGGAACCCAGGCAGTCTGGGTTCTTCCCAGGAGTCTTATTCTGCCTCAGTTTTTTCAAATGTAGTTAATAATTTCTCACTTCTGACTTGAATCAAATGAAACAATCATTAAGATGATTTCCTTAGTCCAGCACTGTTCAGTAGAAATAGAATGCAAGTCACATATGTAATTTTAAACATTCTAGGAACCAAACTTTTAAAAGATATAAAAAGAAACAGGTGAAATTAATTTTAATAATATATTTTATTAACCCAACACATCTGAAGTACTATGATTTCAACATGTGATCACTATGTAACCATTAATGAGATATTTTACATTTCTCTTTCGTACTAAGCCTTTGAAATCCAGTATATATTTTATATTTACAGCACATCTCAATTCAGACTAGCCAAGGTTCAAGTGTTCAAAAGCCATATGTGGCAAGTGGCCACTGAATTGGACAGTGCAACCTTAGCTGATACTTGGTGAGAACCATTAGGCTTGGAGAACTGAGTTTGAATAATTTTTGAAAGGCAGGAATATGGTTTTCCAATCCTACTTAGTTCAAGTCAGAGGCCTTAAATGTTTCTCCATATTTTCACAGAGTTTGTTGGCTACTCCCATCCGCCTGTCCACGCACGGGTAGGCTTCTGCAAATGGGCCAAGCATATATACACTCATTTGCACGCATGCTCTTCTTCTGGAACTGCCGACAAATATTCTTGAAAGAGGATTAAACTCACACACGCACACACACACACACACACACACACACACACACACACACACACACTCTGACCATCTTTGTTGCCAATGTACTTGTTTCATTGGATTGAGGATTCAATAGGAGTGTACAGGAAGGGAGAGATGTTTGATTTATGCCTGTGTGATACCTTACTATGTCTGGCTGACCTTTCAACATTCACATACTGCCATCTTGGCCCCAGTGTTATTTAAATGGAATACACACGCGCACGTGTGTGTGCACACACACACGTACACTTTAACACAGCAGTAGGAATGTATGGATCTACAGCCTTAAGAGCAAACAAGCTCACTGTACAGGTAGCTCAGAACTCCAGCAAAGTTCTCACACTTGTCTAATAATAGCACCAATCTTCATGTAAGACTTTGGCTCAACTTGGAAGACCATAGGACTGCTGTAAAGCCGAGAAGAGCAAGTGCCTTTTGTGTATCTGTCTAGTGGAAAACATTAATCTCCGATTGCTGAACAAAATTCACAGAGGCACCCCTTGAACACTCAGAAAGACCAACAAGAATACGAACCATTGGTATTGTCATCTTTCTGTTAATTAAATTCATGGGATCAAGTGGCTCTTTTAGAAAAACACAATCATTGAGAAGCAACATTCTGTAGTGAGAAGATCACGGATAAAAGATTTTAGTCCTGACTTCTATCCTTAACTAGCTATGTGACCTCTATCCCTCTGGGCCTTTGGGGTAAGGAATAGAAGTGGACTTAGATTTCAACCCAGTATGTACATTAGAGTCACTGGAGAGTTTGGTTTTTTTATTAAATGCTGATGCCTAGGTCCATTTCTAGACCAATTAAATCAGAACTTCTGGGGTTGGGACCGGGTTGAGAACCAGTGGATTAAATGGTCTAGAATTTCTCTCTAAATCTTCAATGCAATAGTGGACCACCTTGTATCATTCTTGCAGATAATATGGCATGTTCTCTGCTTCCCAACCTTGGGAGGGGGGAAGTGTCATTTGCATCATGTCCTTCCTATTCTTTATACATAGGTCAGGGCCCTGGTTTCAGGGTGGGGAGTCAAGTTAGGCTGCTACATGCCTCAAAATCTTCATTTATACTGAGCTACTAGTATTGGAGTGAATGCCAGAGGGCTGTTTGGGTTGCAAATGGGCCCCCCTTCTTTCGGTAGAAAATTAAAGGACCAGTGAGAAAGAAATGGAGCACTTAGGTGTCTAATTCCAAATGCCGTTTATTTGTAATGCACTTGTAAGAGAGAGAGAAAATCCATTTATTTTAATTTAATTTCAATTAGGCCCTTTCTAGTCTCAGAAAGGATTTAAGGTATAAGGGGAGGAGAACTAATATTGGGTGTCTCCCTCTCTCCCTCCTGAGAAGAGTTCCGTAAAGGAGGGAATGGTCTGGTGTGTCTCATGCATGTTCTTTAGAGTATGGATGAAATGAAAGTATTTCAAGGATGGGCGACTGTATCAGTCAGGACAGGCCTAGTAAAAAATGACCCCCTCAAATATCAGTGGCTTACAACAGCAAAAGTTTATTTCTTGCATGATCATGGAAAATGTCTAATACAGGTCAGCTACAGCTCTGCTCTATGTGCCCTTCACTTCAGGAATGGGGCTGATGGGATTGGTCTCTGCCTAGAACACTGCTGGCCCAAGTGGCAGATAGGGGAAGAGAAAATGGAGAATCACGCACTTGATCTTAATGCTTGTGCTCGGAAGTGATACACAACACTTCCGCTCATGGTTAATCGGCCAAACCATGTCATGTGGCCAAGCCTACTCTGAGTTCAACAGAGTAGGGATGGGGACATGTCAGCTTTCTGCAGAGATAAAGGTGAGAACAATAATACAACCCACCATAGCAGGAAAGACGCTGTGGTAAAGAGAGTCACAAATTCCCATCTATCCAAGGAGTGTCTAAGTGGCTACAACCCAAGTTAGCTCCTAGCTGTCATGACCTGCCTCTCACCCCTTTCCCCTAGTTGATCTACTGGAGTTCACTTTCACTCAGAACACACCAAGCAAGACCACTCGGGGCATATTGTAGCAGTAACTCCTGTCAGGCCGGCCTCTGCTAACCTCTGGCCTTTCCAAAATCCTTCCATCTGCTGAAAGATGCTTGTTTGCTCTCCAAGTAGATTTACTGATGACTTGAACAAACAGCTGGGATGGGCCTAGCCTCTCCGTCTGGAGGCAATGAAGAGTGGTGGCTGGGAACATTGGTTCCCAAATTTGGCTGCACACAAGAGTCACCTGGGGAGCTTTAAAAACTACTGATGTCTAGGTCCTACCCCTATGAGATTCTGATTTAGTTGGTCTCAGGTGCAGCCTGGCTTGGATGAGTCTAATGTAAAGTCTGACAACCTCTGGTTAAAAGCTCTAGCTTCCAGCTTCTAGCATTTGTTGTTTTGGGACTTTTTGATAAAAACCAATCTCACTGGAGTTAAGTGATATCTCATTGTGGTTTTGATTTGCATTTCCCTGATGATTAGAGATGTTGAGCAATTTTTTCTATGTTTGTTAGCCATTATTCTGTCTTCTTTTGCAAAGTTTCTCTTCATGTCCTTTGCCCACTTTTTAATGGGGTTGTTTGATTTTTTTCTTGTTGATTTTCCTAAGTTATATATAGATTCTAGTTATCAGCCCTTTATCGGATGTGTAGCTTGCAAATATTTTCTCCCATTCTGTAGGTTGTCCATTCACTCTAACGATAGTTTCCTTGGCTGTGCAGAAGCTTTTTAATTTGATCAGGTCCCATTTATTTATTTTTGTCACTGCTATGATTGCTTTGGGGTCTTCTTCATAAATTCTTTGCCGAGGCCAATGTCTATAAGAGTTTTCCCAACATTTTCTTCTAGAATTCTTATGGTTTCATGTCTTAGGTTTAAGTCTGTTATTCATCGTTTAAGTCTGTCATTCATCGAGTGTGGGGCAGGTGGGAGGTGCGTGGAGGGGATGGGTAAATTCACAACTAATGGGTGCGGAGGCACTGTCTGGGGGATGGGCATGCTTGTAGTTCTGGCTTGGGCAGTGAAAAGGCAATTTATGTAACCAAAATGTTTGTACCCCTATAATATTCTGAAATTTAAAAAAAACCAAAAAGCATACCAGCCAAATGAGACCTGGGTTCAGAACTTGCCTTCTCCATTTCTCAGCTGTGTTGCTTTTGCCCAAGTTACTTTATTTCTCTGCTGCTTAGTTTTCTCATCTATCTCTACTTCATAGGCTTTTGCTTGGATGACTGTATGAGAGGTGCTGAGCATTGTACTTAGGTCCTAGTCAGTGCTCGGTAAGAATGATAATTGATATTATTGTTATCATACCGCAGCTTCCTGCACTGCGCCAATGCCTCCTGGAAAAACCAGCTGCATAGATTGGCCGGTGAAGAAATGGTTGTAAAAGCCACACTGTGCTATTAAACATGATTGCATTTAGCGGTGGTCTAGGTTATGGGAACGAGGGCAGCTTTTGGCTTTCCCTTACTTCTCAGGACCTCACAGCAGAAAAAAAACCTCTAGACCTCCTGGAACCCTCACCATTCATTCTTTTGTCTCCAGTATGGAGGGCTTATTTTGGTATTTGGGGGCAGTGTTTATGATAAAACCAAAAAAGAGAGAAAGAAAAGAAAGCCACGATTTTGAAATGTCTTTCCATTGTTTTGAGGCTCGTTTTAGTTTCCGACATGAGTGAGCAGGCTATTTAGAAGCAAGGGGATGGGCAGCGTTTCGCCGTCTTCCCAGGGCCTTACACAACAAGGAGACTTGGGCCAGCTGGGCTGAGACCCAGGCACGCACACACACGCCCACCATCCCCCCAGATGTTCCTGAGTGTATTTGGGTTTCACTTTGAAATAAGACACGAAACATGGGAAGTGCCAGGAAGGGGAAGGGTGGCTGGCTACCAGCTTAAAAGAGCTCTAACCACTTGCATCTAGCTATTAGTCATGTTTCTTTGTGGTTTAGGATAACCCACTGGGACCACGATCCTGGGTCTTCTCTTAGGGTAGGAGGGGAGATGATCACTGGGGTACCTCCCATCATCCTCATTTCATTTAAAATAAACCTGTAGGGCTGTTCAGCCTTTTCATTCTTATTTGACAAGTCCAGATTGCCTCTTAATCTCTCAATTCCTGAGATAAGACTTCCCCCTCCCCGCCCCCCTCACCCCCACCCTTTTTTTGCTTATGGAGTTTTCAACGATTTAATGAGCAAATGTCAAGACTTACATTTCTGTTTCCAGGAACTAGTTCCTGATCATTCCTAATTCTTTGCATATGACACACACATCCGAGTTAGTTCCATTTGACATTTGTGAATTTATGGGAAATCTCATCTTTGTAGACATTTAAAACTTGGCTGCACCCATTGAATCTACCCTAGGGAGTAATTTTTGCAAGGGTCCCTGAAGGATTAAGCCAGATGACCAATGAAATGCCATTTTTGTAAATTCTGATTTCTGTGGGGGTTTGATGAGAAAGATTTTTTTTTCATTTTTGTTTTCTTTCCCCCAGAAACGTGGAGAATAGGAATGTCTCCGAATGATTAAGATCTAAGAGTGGATAATGAAAGCGCAGACAGTGATAGTCTTGCTGACTGCCAAGAAAGCAAGCTCTGTGGGGATTTGGGGCTGGCTCTGAGGATAGCATAGATTGCTCACATTCTATTTGGACAGAAAGGAGAATTGCTGGATCTGAAACATTTTACCCCTTTTAGGAATTGCTTCTAGAGTTGTTGCCCTCCAGCTGGGCTGGTGTGCTGTCTGCAGGGCATCACGCTTATCATCACATTAAGAGGAGTTGTAGGGGAAGAGAAGGAGAGGGTGGATGGATGGAAATTAGCAATTTGTAAATGAAATTTCCCTAAAAATGACTGGAAAGCAGAAACACATTTCCATCCATTCTAAATATTGCTGTCATTAATGGGATGAATATTTGCAAGCACAATCTCTCTTTCTTAATTGAAAGTGTGGTTTCAAGATGGGGAGAGACCGGAAGTAGAGGGTGCTTTAGTTTACTTGAACTGGGGTGCATACCCTGCCCCTGTCCCCTTCATTTTCAAGTGTGTTTTAGAGCCTGGTTTCTCGAAGTGGGATCCGGGGAACCAGGAGCATTGGCATCATTAGGGGGCTCATTAGAAATGGGGAGTCTTGGTCCCACCCTAGACCCACTGAATCAGAATCCACATTTCAACCAGAGTCCAGGGTGGTGGGTTCACATGCACAGTACAATCTAGAAAACGTTGTTCTTGAGAATTTTAAAGAGCCACAGACACTTCCCTTGCTGGGTTGACGACACATGCGGGAGCCCAATTTGGCCCTTCCAAAGGAGCACAAAGCTAGGGGCTGGCTGCGTGCTCGGAAATCTCATATCCGTGTTGGAAATAGAAATGTTCTACTCCACAAAATCTAGTTGGAGGGATGGCAGGGGTAGGGTAGCAGGAGCTCACTTTAAGACTTCTTTTCTTGTCATGTGTGACCCGTGAGAACTTGCAGAATGAAACTGGCTTCTCCCATTTCTCTCTGTTTTTGCCTCTGAGAAAATCTCCACTAAGTTCTACCTCGGTCCCCTTCCCACTACCCCCTCCCTCTTGTCCTGCAGATATTTATTTCATCGGATGCATTATATATTTCCAAAAGTGCTTCTTTGGGGGAGATGCTGGCTTAATTTTTGCTGGCTTGATTTATTTTTCTTTTATTCATTCCTTCATTTGTACATTCATCTTGCAAAACCAAATGTATTTTTATTTGCCAGTGCTTCATTTTCCTTATTAAGCTGGCTCAGGCCAGGTCACCATCACTGAAGCAAAGTGGAAAATTAAGAAATGGCCTCCATTTCGCCAAATGACCTTGGAAAATCAGAGTTTGGCTCCAATTCGCTGGATAATTCCCTGGTTGCTGCGTTTTGGTTTGGCAGAGGAAGCAGCCCAAATGTTCAGCCCATAACTGGGTTTTGTCAAAGTCAAGACACCTTGGCCTCTGCCCCCCTGGGGACTGTGGAGTGAGCCCCAGACTTGGAAGACAAAGACAGGTAGGCCCTGGGCCACAGCCATGTCCAGCTACAGGGCCCCTTTGCAAGATGGAGTCCACTGTTCTTTGTCGCATTTTAAGGTTATTCTTCCCTATTCTCTGCTTCGTGCTGCCTCCGAGTCACCTGCAGCAAGCTCTTCCATTAGTGTGTGGATCTAGCCGCCTCCAGAGCCACCCCACTGTCCCGTTGGATAGGTTGCTGGTGGGAGAACTGACTTGGGAATGTTCCAACCTTGGCTGTTTCAGGATGGTTTGGCCTAGTGGGTGCCATAGCCTCCGAAAGGAAGCTGTTTTAGGGGTGGGCCTCTCCGTCAGGGTCACGATTCCCTGCTGGGGCAGCTCAGACATAGTTGCTCAAATAGTAGCCGGAAGCCTCAGAGAAACAACCCAGAACCCTCTGTGGCCCAGGTTTCAGGAGCTGCAGCTGCCTGGGTGTGGTGGCTCTTCTAAAGTTCCCGGTGCTGCCATCTGGAAAACCCGGACTGGATTTCCATCCCGGCCTGGCTCAGAACAGATGTGGGCTTGCCTGGAGCAGGGAGCCTTTCTTTGTGAGGTGTTCATTCAGGGACTCAGAATGTTAACTTCTGAAGTGGTGACTGGCCTATTAGGAGCCGTCTCGTGACACTGCCCCCAAATCTTTCCTTCCTTTTCTTAAAATAATTCCTCTCCAAGTTACGTGAGAACCCAACAACTCCACCCCCAGTAACTGCAGTTGGGGAAGTGAAGTGGCTGCATTATGCAATTACAATAGATCTTTTTCCTGGTACATGCGCTCATCACATCAAGAAGTCAGGTTTGCACTGACATACGTTTCTGGAGGTCAGAGACCATCTCTGAGGTTACCTTGTCCGTGCCTTGTTAGAAGAAGAATGGGTAAGGAAGTCTCTTTTGCAGAAAACACTTCTCATGTTGGTAACTGTCCTTGGAGCAGTTGTCCTTCACGGTCAGCAAGGCGATTCTGTCACTAGGTATCACAAGTCTGGCAAGTGTACTCTTGGAGGTGGAATGTGGCGAGTAGGGCTGGCAGCAGGGAAGCACGTGCCTAGCAAGAGCTAGGGCACCATCAGACTGTGTCTTAGGGCCTGGCAGGACCAAGATGCCATCCCTAGCAGAATGCAGCAGTGTTGGCAAGGAAACTGAGGCAGCAACCTAGTCACATGACTGGGTCGACATAGCAGCAGTCAGGAGACTCAGCAGCAGGTGCTACTTGACAGAAGAGACCCAATCCTCTTGCCAGGTATGTCCTTCCAGGACCCACCCCTGGGGGCTTGATGTCTGCTACTGCCCAGAAATGGCAGGGTCGACACAGCAGGATTGCTCAGTCCACTGGGAAGATGGAGAAACCAAGGCTTGGAGCAGCCATGAGACCCATCTCAAGGCCTCTGACAGTCCAGAGGCAGAGCCAGTAATGGGTACAGTTCCTCCAGATGACCTGGCTTCAGCAGATCTCTACACAGAAGGGGGAAAACAGGCTGGCATCCAACACCCCAAGGACTCATCTTGGACCTGTGATTGCCGGCTTGTCTGTCTGTTGGCTCGCCAGATCCCCTTCCACCTCAATAAAAGCACAGTCACTCCAGCTTGGCCAACAGAGCAAGACCCTGTCTCCAAAAATTAAAATAAAATAAAAATAAAAATAAAAGCACAGACGTGTCTTTCTCTCCCAACAGTGCCCGCAAACGAACTATGGCCTCCAATCACCACAATGGAAAACCTACAGGAAGAAAATGTTCAAAAAGAGTTGAACTGTGGTCTGAAGTGGTTTCAGCTTCCTTAGCTACGGTCACAAAAGCCCCGCCTCAAAAGAAGCTGGGGAGGTTCCTTCTGGGGAATGCTCTGGACAGCACTGCAGGTGGTGTCTAGGAAGGCGACTGCTCCCTGCTGCGTATCCACCACTGTGGCCCTGCATTGCCTTGCTCTTGCCCACCAATAGCAAGCCTCCGCGTTTGTTGATGTTGTTGTTTGTGTGTTTGTTTTGCTTTTTATTTCGAAAGAATTCAAACTTATAGGAAAGGTGTAAGAACAGTGCAAACAACTCCCATCTACCATTACCGAGACTCACTGATTGTTAATATTTGCCACATTTGTTTTACCTCTTCTCTCCCCATTCTCTGCATCCCCCAAGCACACACGCGCGCGCACACACACACACACACACACACACTCGTGTATATACATGTAAATTTTTTACTCAACCATTGGGCAGTAGGCTGTTGTTACCCAAACTTCCTTTACGCCTTGCATTTCCTAAGAACAAGAATATTCCCTTACATACGACAGCTATCAAATTTAGAAAATGTAATGCTCATTGAATACTTTAATCTGTAGTCCATATTCCAGTTGTGTCCCAATAATGCCCTTTGTAACAAGTTTCTTATGATTCACAATGTAGTCCTGGATCCCACACTGCATTGAGTTGTCCTTATCTCTTTCCTCTCCTTTAATCCAGAACAGTTCGTAAATCTTCCTTTGTCTTTTGTGACCTTGACATTTTTGAAGAATGCCAGCCAGTTATTTTAGACTGCCCCTTAATTTCAGTTTCTCTGATGTTTCTTCACATTTACATTTAGATTTACGCACTTTTGGGTTGGAATACTATATAAATAATGTCAGTGATTTGTCCTTCTCTGGGGACCATATCAGGAGGCACAGATGTCCCTTTGGCCCTTATTGGTGAGGTCAAGTTGGATTACTTAGTTAAGGTGGTGTCTGCATAGTAGCTTTTTTCTTTTTGTGATGAACAAGTATGATTTGTCAGAACATACTCTGGCATTATGTAAATATCCCATTCCTCATCAAAGTCTCTCCACCTACTTTTAGCATTCATTGATGATTCTTGCCTGACGAATGATTTACTATAATGGTTCCATCCATCATGCCTTCTATATTTGTTACTCCAAAATAGTCTTTGATTGGGTGGGAAGGCACAATTCACCCTGCTGAGCTTCGTAGCTGAGCTCACAGGGAGGAAGGGCCTTGATTTTTTTCCTTGGACCCTGACTGACAGCTCTTTTGAAGCAGTCCTGGTCTGTTGGGTGTATGTTTTGACACATGTAGTAACTCATTTTGGAAATACTCATTGTTTACTAGATGACTTTTGAATAAGTTTTTAAATGCTTTACAAAAAAGGTAGAATTTTGGTCATATGTGTTATAATTTATTTTTGTGGCATCTGCTGGAATATTGCACCTGGATCTCTTGACACAGTGTTAATCAACAGAAATTTGATCATGACGATAGTAATAATAATACCTTCCTACCATCTGAACCCTGCTCCAGAGAAAAGGGGGAAATTAGACAGATTGTTTAAACTCTGAGAAGGATGGTTGGACTAAAAAGGAAAACCAGCTATTGGAAGCAGATGAATTAAGTAAAACATGAATTTCCAGGAATGTTTCAAAATGCTTGTGTGGGAGTTCTTTTTGGAGGGTTGAGGCAGTGAATGGCATTGCTTAGAATTTTGGGTTTTTGAAAAACTTGATTTTGGTTCAAAACGAATCCTTAATCAGTTTCTAGCCTGTTTGTTTTTGTCTAATTTTTGCAGCCATTTACTGTTATTTTATTTATTTTTTTACAATGGAAGAGGTTTCTATGGAAGAACCTCTGATTATTGTTTGACTGGGGCTAGAATATGAAGTTCTTGGTTTTGATTTTCGTCTTTTTAAATAGTTCTTTATAGCCTATAGTAGGAAC
This sequence comes from Propithecus coquereli, assembly GCF_000956105.1. Classification (NCBI taxonomy): domain Eukaryota; kingdom Metazoa; phylum Chordata; class Mammalia; order Primates; family Indriidae; genus Propithecus; species Propithecus coquereli. Next base: position 1,217,727 of record NW_012150986.1, read on the forward strand.
AAAGGAGTAATGGGGAATGTTTGGGAGGTTTCTCAGCTCTTATATGTCACCATACCACTGGTTTTTACAGTTCTCGTTAAGGTAACTGTTTTCAGAACAGCAGCAAGAACTGTAAGTGGACGTGAAGGAAAAGCAGCTGTTTTTCATAAAACCTACAAATGAACAAATGCTAGTTACTCCTGCGATGAGTGATCTAGAGCAGTCTTTTCCTTAAAGTATATGTTCCTTGGAATGTGGTGTGTGTGCGTGTGTGTGTGTGTGTGTGTGTGTGTGTGTGCATAGGGAAGAGAAAATGGAAAGAGAGAGTAAACTTGTGGTCAAATAGGATTCAAAACCACTGCAAATCGTAACTCCCTCTTGGAGAATCACAATGTAAAAGAGTATAGTTAATGCTTTGAATGTTACACCTTTCCTGGGGAACAAGCTACCCCCAAACTTAGTGGCTGAAAACAACAAACATGTATCTAGTCTGTGGTTGAGCTGGGTGGTTGTTCTGGTCTGGGCCAGGTGGATCTTGGCTGGACTAGCTCATGTGTCCACTGTCAGCCGGAAGGTCAGCTGGGGACTGGCTGATCTAGATTGGCTTCATCTGGGATGTTCCTCCTGCCGGTGTCCTCTTGTCTTCCAGCAGGCCAGCCTGCCTGGGCTTGCTCATATGGTGATCATAGGATTCCCAGAGTGTGAGCAGAAGTGTGGAATACAGGCTTAGAACTCAGACAGGACCACTTCTGCTGCTTTTATAGGCCGGAGCAAGTCATAGAAGCAAACCCAGATTCAAGCACATAAGAAACAAACCCCACCCCTTGCAGAGACACGGAGATACCAAGAGGGGAATGATTGGGGCCATTTGTACGATCTAGCACACAGATCAACTAAATATGTGCCTGGCTATTATTTCTACCCATATTTCTGGGTTTGGGAGAATTTGTAGGGGAGGAGGAAAAATAGATATGGATAATTTATAACCGCAGAAAGTAAAAATAAGACTTCAGTTTGGATTTAATGAGTTAATCTATGAAACGTGCTTTGAACTAGCACGTAGAAAGTGCGTTATAAATGTTGATGTTGTTATTACTATCATAAATGGGTATGTCACTTGAGGTCCCTAAGCTGACTCAGAAATGAAGCTGAAGATTAACTTGACAATAAAATGAACAAAGCTTCAGATACTTTTGCATAATCAAGTGAAGGCTTTCAAATAAGATACCCTCAGCAAAAACAATCTGGAGCACAGACCATTTTCCTCTCGGGGGGCTGAAGATGGGAAGATGTGTCCAGTTTTGCCTTCTCTGACTAGTTTGCCCTGTTGGGCTTGTTTCTGAGGGAAGGTCGGAGCTTGCTGGGTTATTGCTAAACTGGAGTCTGTAATAAAGAAGGTACCCAGGTGTGAAGATTTTTATTTTCTCAAGACTTTCTTTGTTTGTTTAGTTAGCCTTTATTAAGTGCACTGGAGCCACAGAGGCGCTCTGCAGCGCCCTTTGTTGTATGATAAAGGCAACACTTAACTTTTTCTTGGCCCGCGGAGTGATAAAGAGAGGGAGGGCCCTGCCAGCTTCTCTGGCTGTGTCCCTTCAAGACACCAGATGCCCTTAGGAATTACACCAGCCCTCTTGACTGGAACGAAACTTTCTCAGCGCCTCTCTCTCTTTGCTTCTGTTTCCCCTTCCACTTGACTTCGTGGTCGGAGCGGCTCCCCCTCCCCTCTTTGTGCAAACCCCTCTGCAGCTAGCATCAACAAATCCCACGTTGTTTGTGTGTGTGTCTAGAAGAAAAATTCTCTGAGGATTAAAAGCAGACACAATAGAGGGAGTTTTCCCTTTTGCTTTAATCACTTCAGGCTCCTACGTGTTGACAGGAAGTTTTGTTAGTCTTCAAGTTTAAGGAAAGGAGCATTCAGGGGTGGCATTTGGATTTTTTTTTTTTTTTACTGCTTTGAATTCTTAAAGTAGGTTTGATAAGCTATCTGCAAAACCATAAGACGCTCCCTTTTTAATAGGCTTCACTGCCCCTTTGGCCTGCTTATACATTCACTGCTCTCTTCAAAGGGCCCGCCATCATGGTGAGGCTCGGGTTTGATGGCTCACCCCACTGGTCTTAGCTGCAAGTTCAGTTTGACCCTCCTGGCAGAAGCCTATGAGATCTTCCTCCTCTCTGAGCCTCTGCTCTTAGGTTTCTACATTTCTTTCTTTCTTCCCTTTCTGCTCCAAACCCGACCCCTCCCCACCCCATTAATTGGTGTCTGGTGACTTGTTCTACTGTTTCCTCTTGTTTTCTGTGGCTTTTGTCCAGGGGAGTGGGGGATGGTGATTCTGCCCCCCACCCCCAGGGGACATGTGGCAGTATCTGGAGACATTTTTGGTTGCCACAACTGGGGGTAGGGGGCATCTAGTGAGGAGAGGCCAGTGAGTGACGCTGCTGACCATCCTGCACTGCCCAAGACAGCCCCACCCACAGCAAAGAAGGTTTCAGCAGCAAATGTCACCAGCGCCACCATGGAGAGTCCCTGGTCTAGCAGGTTGCCTTCTGGTGGAGTGCTCCCACTCCCCATATGGCTCCTCCCTCTCTCTCCTCCCTCAAGAGGACTCTTCTTGTGTCTAGTATTGGTGACATCATCCCTGCCTTTAAATAAGTAAACCCACAGAAGGAGAGAATTTTTCCTTAAGGGTGTTACTGGCCCCGGAATCCTTGAGTACCTGGGAATAACTGGGTCGTGTCAGCACTAAGAAATAGTCACAGAACTCCTGCTCTGGGTGGCTTTGGGTGGTAGCTGTGCTGGGTTTGCCGATGGCGGGGGCGGGAGGCATGTCATGGCTGCTCATCTCTCTTTTCCGAGGACCACGTCTCTGTGGGATTGCTGACTAACTCACCCCTTCTTCAAACACTCTGCGTGTCTTCAGGGTAGGATTGCTGGCTTAAAAAAAAGAAAGAACAATAAATTAAAACACCCACACTTCAAGGCAACCCCTGTGAATATTGTCATACTGGGAATGCCCCATTTCTCAAATATTTATAAATATATGGTCTCCTAGGAACATTCCAGGCCTGTCATTTGGGAAAGCTAGACAGCCCTGGGCCACCATTCTTCTTCATAAGCACAGTACACTGTCACAAACACCAGATTGGCAGCTGGGTGATGCACAGGGAATGGGGATGGGTTGCCCTGCATGTGCCCGGGAGGTGTCGGACTTTCCTCCCTCCCTTCCTTCTCCTTCTTTGCTTTCCTTCCTTCCTTCCTCCCCGCTCCCTCCCTGCCTGTCTTTCTTTTGAAGCAGGTCAGTGGGAAGGTAGCATAGCTTGATTTTCTGCAGTCCGGCAGCTACTGGGGGCTGCTTGACAAGAAGGGTGCTACGTAAGCTGAAATGCTGCTCTAATTTTCCCATTATCTCCTCCTGCTGCTCGTTGAGTTATTTAATTAGAAGCTGCTGTATTTTCTAGGGAAAACACTTTAAACAGAAGGCCTGATTTAGCTGGGAACGGATGCCTTTATTATGTGTCAAAGAGCTACAAACTGCTAGTAAGATGTCAGCGCGTGCATAGATCCAAACTATAGGAAGGCACAGGCACATATGTGAAGAGCAATGCAAAGAGAAGTGCGCAGGGACTGGGAAACGAGACAGTGTCAGATACAGTCGATGATTTGCTTCTCGCTTAGGAGTGTGTAAGCTTCAGTTGGCTCCGGTTTGGCTAACACTGCATTGCCTTTAGTGTCGCTGAAGCCAGCGAAGAGAGCTGACGCGCTGTTTTTCTAGGGAAAAAAATTGCTCTCCTTCCACATCCCCAGTGCAGACAACGGCACAAAACAGAAATGAGACGGAGCTGCCCAGAGTCCACACAGACTCCAACTCAAAGTCTTTGAGTTATGTATTCAATTCTTGGCACTTTGCACATTTTCCCTTAAAAAAAGAAAAATCAGTTCACAGTAGTTCTTAGCATGAAGGGACATTCGGGATTTAATTTATCCCAGGAAAGGGGTTCTAAGTTTTGCTTTTAGAAGATTTCATGTTCGGGATGTGACAGTGTGGACTTTGTATTTACAGGAAGGGGTATCAGCCTAAACCCAACTGCATCCTGTTGCCTCTTGGTTGGTTGGTTTCTTTCCCCTTTGGTGTCCTCTGTTGACATGTGTCTTTCACCTTGCTTTGAGACTCTCTGGAAGTGCAGGCTGCTTTGTGGCTTTGGGCTCTTTGGTGACAGCCCGAGCAGGGCTTCCTTTCCCCCCTCCCCTCTACTTCTGGGCCACAGAGGGGAAAGAACAAAGATGCTTTCTCTGCACTGACTCCAAGCTCAAGCTAATAAAGCTCCCCTCTGAAAGGAGCTAATAATTTTAAAATAGCTTTGAGGAGAACTTGAAAGCATGTTTCAGCAAACACATCCAGTGATTCCTGGGTTCAAATCTCCTCCTCCCCTTCGCCAACCAGGTTGTTGGATAGGGATGGTTTGTTTTAGTCCGCTAGGTTTCCCGGCCTGGCCAAGTGAGACGCCTGTGCTGGGCTTTAACGAGCAGGAAATTCAGTTAAGGAGCATGACATTTCTCAGGTTTCTGGAGAGATGATGTTTTGCCTCTATGTTGAGTGCTACTGACCTCATTTGTCACCAGTGAGCAGACGGATAGTCCTCTTGGAATGAGAGGGTTGCATAATTTGGACCCTTGCTACTGAAAGTGTGGTCCTTGGACTAGCAGTATCATCTCCCCTGGGAGCTGGTTAGAAATGCAGAATCAGGACTCCGTGGCTGCCCAACTGAATCAGAATTTGCTGTTTAACATGATTGCCAGGTGGTTCAGATACACATTAATGTTTCGGAAGCCCTGGTCTGGCGCGGTGGTTCTCACATAAGCGTATATCAGAATGACCTGTTTTAACAACCCTGTTAAAACACAGATTGCGGGACCCTACTCCCAGAGTTTTGGATCCATCAGGTCTGCAGCTAGGCCCTGAGAATCTGCATTTCAAAGAGGTTCCCTAGTGATGCTGATGCTTCCGATCTGGTTGAGGAGCACTCATTTAGAGGAGCTGCTCTAGAAGTTCCCTGGCCCCTCTAGCCGCCCTCATTTCCTCTCTCCATGTTAATCCTCCACATCAGCCAGGCTACCTTTGCCCCCACCTCGTGCCCTGATTCACTTCCCTTCCTCCCTTTGGGGAGGCCACTTCCTCCCCTACTTCCTCGCTGCTGCAAATCCAAGCCCTCACTCACCTTCCTGGCCCCTCTGAGCTCTCCCACCCCCAGCCCTCTTCAGCACTTCGCCCCAAGTGCCCCCAGCAAGCTCCCTGTGGGCCTCTCTCTCCCTCATCCCCTATCCAATCTGTCACCAGGATCCTTCATGTCACCTCCCAAATGTCTCTCGAATCCCTCTCCTCCCCTCCACCCCGACCACCCCCTGGGGTCTGAGCCCCATCTTCTCCTGCAGCTGTCCTTGGAGTGGTCTCCTTGTAGCTTCTCTTGCCTCTGTCCCGTCTCTTTTTCACCCTCAAGTCCCAGTGACCTTTCAGAGTCTGCCCCCCCACCACGTCCCCTCTCCCCCACCACTGCTTCAGCCTTTTCTGTGGTATCCCATTGATCTTAGCCTACAATCCCGAGCATGGCCCCTAAGGCCCCTTGGGTGGGCCTATGCCTCCATCTTCCTCTCTGCTGTCCTCCCCCAGCCCTGCACTGCAGCCACACTGGCCTACTTTCAGGTCCCCACAGGGCCTTTGCACAAGCTGAGATGGTCTCCCCACCCACCTCACCTGTTTCGTGCCTCAGCATCCTCCCAGCAGGTCCTCAAGCTTCCCCAGAGAGGCCTGCTCTGCCTCTCCCTAACCGGTGAGCTTCCTTTGTTGTCAATCCACCTTCTTATCCTCATAGTGCTTTTTGCCCTTTGCAGTTGTACATTCAAAGTGTGACAATTGGATTAATTGTGCGTGTCTCCTCCTGGACTCTAAGTTCCATGGAGCAGGGACCCCATTCAATTGTGTTGATCCCTGTGCCGCCAGGAGCTGCCATCTAGAATACACCCAAGGCATATTTGTTGGCGAAGCCAGTGGGACCCTTTGCAATTCCATGCAGCGGAGCACACACCATCCACACCCCAGATAGATTGTCTGTTCCATTTGTGGGGTGTGAGGGAATGTGGATTTCCTAAAATATGATACGGGAAAACAAAAGGCAGACTCTACCCCCTAAACCTTTAACAAATGCCTTTTTAAAATTTTCTTAAATATGTAAGAATTCAGCTCTGAATATCTCGATAATTGGTAGCATGAATTGGCCCTCGAGGTCAGGAAGACTCCTTTGCTCTGGCTTTAATTAGGACAAAGCGGAAGCCATTTGTATGTAAATGAATCAATCCGTGGACGCACACTTCTTCAGCCCTGATTATATGCCGGGCACTAGACCGGAGCCCTGGGAAACAGAGATGAATGATGCAGTCCCTGCCCTTGAAGGGAGGCAAGGCAGATGGCAGGCCCCTGGAGAGTTTAATAGCAGTAAAGAATTCAGTAACGGTATGGAGGATGGCACCAGAAGTGTGCTTTGAGTTTAGTATCAGCCTTAGTGCTCCCCCCACTGTGCATTTTGAAGGCTTCCTCCTTTAAAAGGGAAGAGCAAATTCAGAGAGCTTGAGACGTCACCATGAGACATCTTCTACAGAATGTCTCCCAGGAAGGGGTGAGATCTTGACCCTTCAGTGAAAATACCAATGTTGGAAAGAGCTCAGAGCAGGGAAGGGGCTGGGGCTGGGAGTCTGGAATAAACCAACTACTAATCTGGGTTCAAATCCTGACCTACCACTCACTGGTGGGCAAGTTGGGCCCTTTTCTTAACTTTTCAGAGCCTCAGTTTCCTCATCCATGAAATGGGTATAATAACATCTACCTATAGAGCAGTGGGGAGGAATAAACAGAACGATATATGTGCCGAGCACTCAGCACGGCGCCTGTAATGTAGAGATGCTGAATCTATTGTTATGATAAGTATTAGGCCTGCAGAGCAGTGCCTGTAAAAGACCTATGTGGAATTTTCTAATGAACAACAACCATCACCAGAAAAGCCTATCGAGTTGCTAGCAAGTGTGTGCCCTGCCCTCCAACCGCACAGGAGTGCTGTGGCCACAAAGATATGGGGGAGGGTCAAAGCTCTTTGAGAAGTGAAGGTCATTGACCATGGTTTTACATGGAATCTCCTCAAGTGCATGAGTCCATGTGGTTAGACAGTTTATAAAGCCTTTACATATTTTTTGCTACCTTTTTCTGTAAGGCTGCTTGTTTTGTTTTCTTAAATTATGGGTTTAAAAAATTCTTTTAGACAATCATGGAATCATCACTTTCAAGCACTGAGCACAAAGCGCTGACTCCTGCTAGGAAGATGGGCAGGCCTGATGGGCATGGGCATGGCCTTGGGTCCTAGAGAACGGAGTTTGTGTCTTCACACAGCCCTTCGGGTCTTGTGACCTTGGTCGGCCCTGTAGCCTCTCTAAGTCTCAGTTTTGTGGCCTATACTAGGAGGTTAATAGTAATGCCTATTCCAAGGGCTGGTTTGAAGATTAAATGACATAAATACAGAAACGTCTAACGGTATGTCCAATAAATTGTTGGTTTCCCTTCTCTTGCCATTAATGCGCACTTTTTCTGAGTGAAAGTCTTATCAGCACTTAACAGAATTAATTGCAAAACCAAAGGAAAGGAGTCCATGGGTGTGATATTTTACTGTTTTCTCCCTTTGACAGTGAGTTCTCTCACCTACTGAGAGAAAGAAAGGCTTCTTCGGACTCTGTAGTCTAAAAGGTCATTGTATGTGTGTCTACTCTCACAGTAACACACATTTCCCAGGATGCACTCATGATGCCTTGGCAGCTGATTGGTCTTTGGAAGGAATTCATAGGATTGGGACCATCAGTTGATGTCATGAGCAGAAAATTGTATATTTTGATGACAGAACATTAGAGAATGCCTCCTGAAGAAGAAGGTCACAAGGAGGCCAGTGTGGCTTCCCCGGGCCCATAACTACCTTTGCCTAGCCTGCACACACCCTCAGAAACCAATGTGGTTAGAGACCTCAGTGGCCTTTGGTGGATTTTTGTGTTGCTGTAGCTCTCCTGTTTTGAAAGTCAGGAACTGGAGCTGGTAAAGCATCAACCACTTCAAAGAGAGAAATAAAAAGTACAATTAGGGCTCGAGTGACCCCATAAATGGCAACTCCCCAGGGCCTGTGGCTTCATCAGGGACGCTTGGCCAAATTTGCTGTGGGGTTCCAAAATTTAATTGTATAAACTATTCCAAACATAAAATCAAGTATATAAAAAATCATTTCCAACAATTTCCACAAGCCTGGGTTGTTTGATTCATGAACTGAATAGGTGACTGGAGTCATGTTCAATGTTGGTCCTTGCTTCTCTAGCAGATGCTATTGATGCCCACCCATATCCCGTTGGCATCCACTACCCCAATACACAACTGGACAGTGTCCTACTCTAAGTAGCCACAGTTCTCTGCCAGTGGCTTTCTCTCAACCTTTCAGCAGGGCAGGCGAAAAGTGCCTGGGAAGTAATGCTCCTGGAAGCAGACTTCAGTCAATGAAGGATGAGAGTTGGAGGATCAATACCCCAACTTCCTCGCCGCTCAGGTGGGACAACTCTGAGCTGTATGCTACAGTATCTCCCAGAGTCTCCCAACAGGATTGAACCTCAGTTGCCCACAGTGGAAACCTGTTTGATAACCTACCCTTATGGCTTCCTTCCCTTCCTTGTCTCACTTCCCCCTCTCCCACCATGCTTCCTGGAGTCCTCTCCCAAACATACTACTTGCACTTGAATCCTTATCTCAGGGTTGGCGTTTGGGGAGAATTCATCCTAAGGCAACACTTCAGAGTGTCCCTTATAAAAGAAAAAAAAAAAAAGAATGATCTCATTCACTGAAGTACAATGTAAAGTTACCAACCCCAGCTCTACCATTGTCTCTGACCCTTGGGCAATTCACTTCATTTCTTAGGATTGCCCCTCTTCCATAAAATGACAGTCATGGGCTGCTTCACTTGGGGTGCAAGAGGTGGATTAGGTGGGACAATGATTTTTTGCATGGAACAAACTGAGCATTCCAGGTCTTCTAACATCTTTGGCTGCACCTACTAAAACCAGTAAGGGAGGCCCTCCCCTAGTCATGGTGACAACCAGAAACACCCCCCATAGTGCCAAATACCTGCAGGGAACAGCACTATCCCCAGTCAACAATTGCTAACAAATATTTCTCAAGTCTGTTCTGGTTTTGACATTCTAAGATGAGTTGATCAATCAAGATCTGGGGCAGTGCCCACTGTGGCATATTTCAGTTTTAGGGGAGAGCTGTTTAATGGTGACTCTTGAATAGATTCTGTGATGTCAGAAATGACCACTAACTTGTCTCCTTCTTATAACGTTGAAGGGAACATTGAACTCATTCCCTTGGCTTCCCTAAACTCCTTCACCAAGTTCACCCTTCCTTCATTTGACAGAGCTTCCCTGCACTTGTAGTTGGCAATGAACTTTAAAAGCTTGCATTCAGACATATATGTGTTCTTAAAGCATTGACTCTTTCTTAAAGCAGGCTCATCTCTCGGCAATAACATCCCTGGTTATCTCTGCCTTCTCAGAGACCCACATGTAGAGTATGGAGAGAAGAAAAAATTCTGGAAGATTTGCTCTGCCTCAGGGAGAGTCAGATTTGTGATTTATTCCCGAGACATTTGTTGTTCTGCTAGTAGGGTGATGTGGGACCACCACCATTTTCCTTTTTGCTTCTTACAGAAAGGTTAGTGGAGCCCAATAAATTGCTTCCTTTTTTCTTGAAGAAAATTTTAAGGTATGTTCCTGTGTGGGCAAGATAGTTCTCATTTATGCCACACACCTAAGGCACTGTCTGACATGTAGGAAACTTGCTATAAATGTGTACTGCATTGGCTAAGCAACAAGTTGTTCTTGTTCATTGCATGAAACCTTTGAGAACATTTCTTTGCAAAGATTTTTTTTTTCCATTCTAAGAAGGCATTTGAAGACCATGCTACCATGCTTTTTTTGTTGTGTAGTGAGTTTAGTGTTTCCAGGAAGGAAAGTTTAGGGGAATTCTGATCTTGATTTTCTGTAAAGTGATCAAAATGTGGAGGTAACTTGAAATGAGTCATGAAACTTATTGAAATAGCAGCAAAGACTTGCCAGATGGAAAGCAAAACAGACTTTGGCCATGTCCAAGCAAGACAAAGACCAATCCAAAAAAAGGAAAAGTGAGACGTTTCCCTCCCATTTCTCCCATCTCAGGCACCCATGTGGTGTCAACCTCAAAGTGGAGTTTCCGGTAGCTATTTTGCCTGTTCTGTTAGGCTCTAGAATCAGCAAAACTGACCGGCCAAGCTGTATAGAAAACCCCATAGGGAAATGGGAACTTTATCTTCAAATTTGATTCTGGGCATAATGAACAACGAAGTACCTGTGATTATGGGTTTAAACCTGGGCAGATCTACACCTAGAAGAAGACCTGGGGAAGAGAAAGTAAAGTGAATTAGAAATAAGTTATGTAGCTGAAGAATTTCCAATAATATGCTTCCTAGTCTGTCCCCAGCAGAGATAAGGACAGCATCCTGCCTGGTGCTACCCTGATAATGAGATTAACATCTCAAAAATTTTAGACCCTTTGGAGGCTAATTTCTGTAAAAGGACAAAGCTGAATTTCAATAAAGAAAGGCATCAGGTCTCCCCCAAATGGAGGTGACCTGTTGGCTCAGCAAAGTGGCTAAGTCAACTAGGAAATGTGGCGTCTGGCCTAGCGGTGACAGGGCAGTGTGTTGCGTTGGAGGGTTAGACAAAGGTCAGCAAAGCCAAAGGATTTAAAAGAGGCGGGCATGGGGACTGTCCTGCTCAGCTTCCTGACCCGCCAGGCTGATGTCAGAGGGTTTATTCAGATTTGAGGGCCTTTGTTTGGGGGGATTGGAGTGATTCCTAAGAGACAATGCCCGACTGGAGGCTGGGGGCACGCGACGCCTGAATTGAATTTGGGCAGTTGCTGAGCAGATGGGGATCAGAGAGTAAAACAAAAGGGAAGCTGTTCCCAGCACATCCACAGGAAGGGAGAATTGCAGAGCCAGCCGCAGGCAGGAGGGCTTCCTGCTCGGCCTGGCGGGGGAAGCCTCCAGTCCAGTGCCCCCATCTTGTGGAAGATGTAAGCACCCCCAGGACTAACTGGGCTTTGCCCACTTTGCAGAGAGGAGAGAAAGGCAGAGGTAGAGATGGGTCGTGACCATGAACTTCTCCTTGCGCTCAGATTTCAGGAGGTTTGTGCCACTTCCTCATTTGCAGGCTGGTGAGGTTCCTGGACTCACCTAATCGGATATCCTCATTTTCTGGTGCCAGAGCTGAGACCTATGAAAGTGAACTGCCTTTCCTGAACTCTGTCAGTGTCTTAGGTTGGCTTCCTCTAAAAGCAGACATGAGACAAGGAATGGAGTGTCTGATGTTTGTTAGGAGGTGGTCCTGGAATTCAGTGATCAGGGACTAGAGAGGCGACACAGGGACGAGAAGAAAGTCAACATAGGCGTGTTAATTACCAGGCCCCCAGCATGGGCAACTAGAGCTCAGCCCTGCTGGGGACCTCTGGGAGACTGGGTAGGACACACTTCAGAGTTTCCTGCCCAGGGGGTGAGGAAGCTGGGTGTTTATTCACAATTCCTGACCCTTGTTGACTGAGGGCCGCTCCTAGAGATTTGCATCCCTGGCACTGCTGTGCTCCAGTGGCCAGAGAAAGCCCTCAGGCAGAGGGTCACAGGTGTGTGCAGCAGGAAGCCTGGACGTGTGCAGAATAGGGAGGCACTTCACCAGAGGCATTTCTGGTCCTGCTTTTGCCATCCTCCCTAGCGAGCAAGGAGGCTGACCTTCCTGAGGCCAGGCAAGCATTTCTCTGGGCACTCCACATCACACAGGCAGATCAAAAATGCTGTTCTTTGCTCTTAGGTAGGGGTACACACTTCTCTTCCTCTTGGGAGCATATTAGATGTCCAGGCTGACTGTACAGTGACGCTCCCGCTGCCCTGCTTACCCCTCTGGCCACTGCTCTTATCTCTCTGCCTCCCTCGTAGCCAAGCTTTTCTGCCTCCCATTTTATTCAGAGCAAAAGCCAGTGTCGCAAGGGCCTGCAGGGGCCTGTGTGATGGGCACGTGCCCTCTACCCACACACCTCTCTGATCACACCCCTGCTATTTTCTCTGTTTCTCGCTGCATCCCAGCTGCACTGCCTCCTACTTGGTGCTCAGACATACCATGTTCACAGCGTCATGCTTCAAGACCTTTGCCCTTGCTGTCCCCTCTGCCTGGAATGCTTTCCCCCGAATATTCAGGTGGCTCTGACTCTCTCCTCTTTAGCTCTCCACTCACACCTTGCCTTACTCATCAGTGACGCCCTTCTCGACCACCCCATCTAAAACATTACACAGCCGTCTCCTTCCCTGTCCTCCTTCCCTGCTTGGTGTTCCTTCATGGTCCTTAATGCTCTGTGACACACCGTGTAATCGGTTTCTTTCATTTTACATCATGTGTCTGCCGGTCTGCTTGGCCTCTCTAGAACATTAGCTTTCTTTACGAGGGCAGGGATCTGTGTCTATTTGGTTCATTGTTGTGTCCCCAGTGCCTAGAACTGTCCACATAGTGGACACTAAGTAAAACTGTTAGATGAATGAATGGCACTATGGATATCGGTGGCAATCAGACAGTGTTTCCTCCTTTCCCCCCCCTTTCTATAGCTCCTAGCACAGCACCTGGAAGGCTAGTGGGACTTTTCTGCCCTAAAGCTTAAGCACCCCCAGGGAGGTTTCTCCTCCCGCAGTAGACAGAACAGAGGCTTTGGACCCCAGGAGACCTTGGTTAGAACCCCTATGTTCAAAGCCCAGGTCTCCCAAAATCTTAAACAGCTCGCCAATATCCGGCTCTCTTTTTCTTCCAGGCATGTGGAAGATTACTGTCCTCAGTCCTCTTCGATGGGGCAGGGCCGCAGGACTAGTTCTGGCCAACAGGCTTTCAGTATAAAAGAGCAGGTACGAGGCCCTCATGTGCTCTTGTCACCTGCCTCAGCAAACCTTGAAGCCACATGTAGAGATGATGGAGCCTCTGTCAACCTGGGTTCCTGAGTAATCATGTGGAGCAGAGCCCCTCATTATCCTACATGTGATGTAAGCAAAAAGCAAACCTTTAATTTGGGGGTTATTTGTTACTATGGCATAACGTAGACTATCCTAACTAATGTAATTAAGTACTAGTGGGTAAGTCACTTCACTCCGAACTCCCATTTTCTCATTCATTAATAATCTTTGTACCATAGGGCAGATGTTCAACATGGGGGGTGCATGCACACCCATTCACTCTCATTTTAACTATGACTTCCACGGCGGCCCTAGGGAGGAGTTGCTGAGGACTCAGTCTCTCCCACGGATGCAATATCTCAGCCAGGTAGGCATAGCATGCTGCCTTTGAAGTCAGAAAAGGATGCAAATTTTGTGACATGGGGCTATTGGGGGTTTCTTGGCAAATTTAGGCCTTGATGTGAGTTCTTTAGAATGAAGAAATTTGCCACCAGGAAAAGGCAGAAGGGATTGTAAGTGACAGAAGCTAAAGCAGCCTGGTCTGGAGCAGTTACGTAGGAGCTCTGTGTCTACACAGCAGGTGACTTTTGAGAAGGTAGAATGTCAGGTTCAGGGAGAGAGAAGCTGATCAGATGAAGGCTACCAGGCATCTGATTTTGGTGGCACAGAAAGGGTGGGCAGAAGAGAACAGAAATGGGAAAATCTGGATCCTAGCTCTTGATAAACAGCCAACCCCCTGAAGAACTTTGGAAAATTAATTTCATTTCTCTGAGCCCTGGTTAGGGCAAGACACACGTCATTTCCCAAGTCTTGGAATAGTCACAGTTGTAAGAGCTCACACTGATACAGTGTTTATTGTATGCACCTTGCCTTTAGTGGGTCGCTTGAGTCAACTCATGTAACATTCTCCACAATGCTATGTGGTAGGCGCTGCTATCATACCCATTTCACAGATGAGGAAATCAAGGCACAGAGAGGTTAAGCGACTGGCCTGGAGTTAAGTGGCAGAGTTGAGATTCAAACCCAGACACTCTGATTTCAGAGCCAGATTTGAAGGTGACTAGTTCCTGTACAAGGCTTTTCTATGAGATGTGTAAAATGCTTTAGTGGACAAACCTCTCCATTTTCCCCTCTGGAGGAGGTTTCATTGGCATTCGTCTTCTCTCTTCCTCACAGGGTCACTGTGATGGTGAACAGCTTAGCAGCATGGTGGGAGTGGGGGTGGTGATACAGCCCACTATATAGAGCAGTGTGTGTGTGGTTGAAGATGCTAATTAAATGTTGATAATGATGATTTTTAATTCAGAGATAACATTTTATTGCATGTTAATAAAACATGAAGTAAGGGGTATGTAATAAAGAATTGTGGGTGCTCTGTCCAGACACCCTGGAGTTCTTTTAGGGTCTCTCTCTCTCCCTGTGTCACCCTTGATGGGCTTTCAGTGGCCAGCTTTGTAGCTAATCTTTCCAGAACTGTCTTTGGGCTCTTGGAGCTGCTTTGCCCCTGGGATGGAGGGGCCCGAAGTGGCTGAGTTTACATGCTTGTGTGCATACACACACACACACACACACACACACACACACACACACACCCTAGCCAAAGACTGATGGGTGCAAGAGCCCAGCTCCCTTACCTCAAATTGAGACAACTCTGAGGTGTAACTTACACTCCAGAGCTCCCCGCACGACGTCAGTGGAACTTTGCCCAAGACCTTATCTAATAGCTTATAATCCTAATTTCCTTGGGAAAGAATGAGAAGAGGAAACATTGATTAAACAGACCCGTATGGGCCTCTGAAGCTTTGAAAGAGGCACAGCAAGGAGGGCTTGATCTTCTTGCCTTGGCCAGTCATGGCCCACTAGTCACCTGACATCCGTTAGGGAGCAGGGCCTGCCACGAGCCATCTCTGTCCCGCCCTGCTGCCCAGAGCCTTTTGAAGCAGCCTGTGGAGAGCCTGCCAGGGCTCTGTGTACTCGCACCCCCGCCCCCCAGTTGCGAGAAGCAGTTTTTACATTTCTGCCACTTGCCTGACCTGCTGTGGCAAAGCAGCCCGCTGGGGAGGCCTGGCAGCACTGCCTGGCACTGGTGCTCATTCCTTCCTGGCATTGGCCCGTGCCAGCAGGAACAGGGATGGTGCCAAGCATGCCACCGTGGCTGTGCCAACCAGTTCCACTGCAGCAGTGGCCTGAGGATGCTTGAACCTGCCTGGTTGTCGTTACAATGAATGCCGAAAACAGTGGAGGGGATAGGCCATTTCCTGTCTCCAAGCAGTTGTGGCTTGCTGGGTCAGCTTCAGAAGCATGCATTACTCACACGCCTGAATCCACACAGGGTAGAGCTGCTATAAAGTGATACAAAGAGAACCTTTCCCCTTTCCTTGTGGAAGCCCTGAATTCAGAGAGAGAGAGAGGGAGAGAGAGAGAGAGAGAGAGAGAGAGAGAGAGATAGAGAGAGAGACATATGAGATGTGTAGTGCTTTGCATCGGTCAGACCTGGGTTCAAGCTCAGGATCCATCACTTCCAGGCTGGATGACCTTAGTCAAGTTACATGATCACTCTAAGCCTCAGCTTTCTTATCTACAAAATGGGTATAATAATTGTATGTCACGTGTGGGATTCTTATGAGGAGTAAAGGAGGTATGACTAATAATGAACACAGTCGATAACACAAAGTATGTATTCAACCAACATTAGCTGTTTTATTACGTATATATTATTATTAATAATGACCCCTCTAGGGGAGGTGGTATAAACCAGTGCTTCTCAAACTTTAGTATGCATAAGAATCGTCAGAAGAATTGGTCAAAACACAGATTTCTGAGCCCCACCCTCAGAGATTCTGATTCTGCAGGTCTGTATTACTAACAAGTTCCCTGGTAATGATGGTTCATGCACACACTTTGAGTAGCATTGGTATAAGCCACAGGACAGCATTATCCTTATCCACAACAGATACTCTAATGTGTTTGAAGGATGGATACAATGCATTTCCTCTTAGTTCTTGGCACAACCTCCACGTAGAATCATGTGACTTTTACCTGCCTGCAACTCCTATTCCATTTGGCTGCAGAATTAATGCTTAACATTGTCCTAAGTATGGATAAGACAGGAAGGCAAAATCTAATGCCTAGAAAAACTAACACAGCTAAGAAATGCTTAGAGCTTCAAGGTTGACCCCATTGTTGAACCTGAATGCTACTTAGAAGTCAGAGCATAGTCTAGACACAGATAAGTGGGGGTCCTCCTTTCCAAGGGAGGCAGACGGGGCTTATGGAAGGGAAATGTGCTCATTGTCCCCTCCTCTTGCACAGAGCTCATGGAGAGAGGAAAATAAGGGTGCTTCAGAAATGCTCTCCAGGAAGTTTTTGATTTTTTTTTTTTTGTAGTTGTAAGACAGGAAATCAAATACTGTTACTATCAAAATAAGGGGATAGATTGCTTTCTATGTCCTACCAATTTCCCCTCCCGTCTTCATATGTCAGTGCCTTTCCTCAGAGTTCAGGATTTTGCTCCCTTTTCCATGCCCTCTCTTTTTCCTTTTGGCACCAGAGGCTCCTTCACTCAAAATTGCTTGAATTCTGGGAGTCCCTGGATTTGGGTGTCTTCAAGGCCAAGATGCACATAGAGAGATGGAGCTGCATGGCATCCAGAAATCATGGTTTCTTTTTTATAATTTCTTTCTGCATTTTCCTAATTACCTACAATTAGGAAATGTCACTTTTATAATCAGAAAACCTAGACACTATTTTCTTTCGATCGAGATTGATAAGTCTGTCCATACCCTGTCACAATAGCTAACACTGTGCAATGGCAGCCAGGCAGACACTGTGCTAAGTGCTTTCATGCATAACATCATTTAATTCTTGCCACAAATTGAAAGAGATTAGAATCGTTGTCCCCATTTTATAGATGAAGAAGCGGGAGATACAAAGAGGTAAAGCAACTTGTTCAACATTGCAGGGCTGGCAAGCGACAGAGATAGGATTCATGTCTAACATTTTGGACTTGGTTTTTAACCATGATGCTTTGTTTGTGTATAGTCACAACCATGTAAAAATATAAGCCAAGCAAAAGTTCTAGAAGAAATTATATCAACATTTTGACAATGATTTGTCTGGATGGTGCAATGGTACAACAATAGACTTTTTTTTTTTTTTTTTGAGACAGAGTCTCACTCTTTTGCCCAGGCTAGAGTGAGTGCCGTGGCGTCAGCCTAGCTCACAGCAACCTCAAACTCCTGGGCTCAAGCGATCCTCCTGCCTCAGCCTCCCAAGTAGCTGGGACTACAGGCATGCGCCACCATGCCCGGCTAATTTTTTTTTTGTATATATTTTTAGTTGTCTAATTAATTTCTTTCTATTTTTAGTAGAGACGGGGTCTCGCTCTTGCTCAGGCTGGTCTCGAACTCCTGAGCTCAAACAATCCGCCCGCCTCGGCCTCCCAGAGTGCTAGGATTACAGGCGTGAGCCACCGCGCCCGGCCTAACAATAGACTTTTTTCCCCTCTTCTGATTTTCTGTTTTCCTAATAATCATATATTGCTTTTATAATAAAAATATTTATTAATATCAGCTGAAAAAAAATTGCTTAGCTTAGTCTCTTTCCTCCAAGTTCAATGTCTAAAGTCATCCCAGACAGATGATCTTTTGTTATTCTGTGAAGAGTCCCAGGGACCCAAACTCTGCAGGAGCTAGTCAATTTGGTTAATCATTCTATAGATTTACCTACATGAGGCCCCAAACTGGCTGACTCCATTATCTGGATGGAAGGACTCCTTGTGATCATGTGCTCTCCTGCTGGGCAGGGCCCTGCTGTCGGAAGGCTATGCCCTTTGAGCTGTTTCTCCAGTGGTTGAAATGAGCTTGTGCTGATCATCCAAATTCCTGCTTAGCCACCTTCATGCCCCAAAGCCTGCAGTGGAGAGTCCGATGGCCGGGCTAGAGATCAAAGTTGTGCCCTTGGCCTCTTTATTGATCAGGAGAGGCTAACTGCTGGAACAAGCAAGCCCCAAATCTCAGCAGCTCGATACAACGGACATTTATCGTTTGCTCAGCTAACGGTTCCATTTCAACGTTTTTTCTTTCGACATTTGGCAGGAGGTCCTCCACTTGGTCGTTTGGAAACCAGGCCCCTCCACCTCAGGGTTTTCCACTGGGGCTTCTATATCTGGTTACTCTGCAGAAGAGGCTCACCCATGGGAGATGTCAGTGGGCTAGGTTTGGAAATGTTGCACATCACATTGGCACATTCCGCTGGCCAGGACTCAGTCACATGGGCACCCCTAACTGCAACAGACACTGGGAAATGTAGTCCAGCTATGTTTGGAGGAGGAAAAGGAAAGAGGTCCTGCCTGGGGAGCACATAGCCATCTCTGCCACAGGCACATTCACTTGTTCGATAAATATGTTTGGAGTATCTGCTGTGTGGCAGGCCCACAGATATTGTTTGCACCCTGTTTGCTGTAGGCATAGGCATTTTGTCTTTTTTCTATGTCAGAGCCCGATTTTGGAGGGTCCTACTCAAGGCTAAGTAGAGGTCACTGTGCCTGACTTCTAACCTTTTGGGGAGTGTATAAGGCACTGTTGCCCCTACAAATGCCAGAGTTGCCTTATCAGTCAGGATTCAGCCCAGAGAAGAGGAATATGCCAATTATTTTAACAGAGAATTTAACAGAAGGCATGGGTTAAGCAGATATTAGAAGACTGAAACGGCAGAGAGTGAAACAGAGATGGGAATCACAGAGCGCAGTGACCACCCTTAAGACTGGGAGACCAAAGGGCAGAGGGTAAGCTTATGGAAACTTTGTTTGGAGTTGATACCTTGCAGAGCTGAGACCCAAACCCATGAGGAGGAGAAGTGCTGCCTGGCTAGTGCTGGTGTCTCAGAGGGGGCACACTGAGGCTGGCTCTGGGATTGCCAACAAAAGGGGGGCTAGATTCTGGGACCAACAGCCACTGCTTGAATGAAGGGCTATTACTAAGGGCTGTTCATGGGAACAGGAAACAGAGAGGCACATGCCCCTTCTTCCTCCTACATCCTGCCAGTCTCCCTCTAGCTCCCTCTCCTGGCAGAGCAGAACAGGGTGCAGATGACAAAGCAGAAATGAGGTGTGCAGAGTCCCAGCCAAGGCATCACAGAACATAGAAAAGGTGAGTTTGGAACTGAGACACAATAACCTAATAACTGGCACAGGGACTTTTGTTTCAAGCTCACGCAATTTATGTGTTGATTGCTTAGTGCAACCACAGTGGAGGTTCAAGTGGTTGTACTCTCAGAGAGACCTCTGAGTACAATCTATTCATTCATTCATTGGTTCACTGAGTACATTATTGAGTGCCAGGCATGTGCTTGGTATTCAGAATAGAGCTATAAATAAGGCAGTTCTTGCCCACAAGGAGCTCACATCACACCTGTACACAGCACACACATGCAATACACACACGCATATACACATGGTATAAATGGGAAAGGGAGTGAAGAAGCATTGATAGACATCTGGGCTTAAGGACAAAGAGTCTTTTCTTCTTGGCTGCCACTGTTGGAAGATTGTGAAGAAATGAGTTTAGCTCTTCTTGTTGGAGAAAACGAGAGGAGGAGAAAGTGTCATTTTTAACACACCGTTGGCCTGGCATGGAGATCATCGATTGTTCTGCTGCCCGGATTTGCTCTGCCAATGACAGGGGCAAATCAAGTGGAGGTTGACCTTGACTGAACAGAATGAGAAAAGTATAAAATAAATGAGGGCAGTCAAAGCACGTTGGCCTGTTGGAGGCCTCTGCTTTCCTCCTTGGGGTGCAAGGAGGAGGAGTCTGCTATTTTTATTGGTACCCTTTAGCAGGCATTTGCTACAGAGCACTCAGAGCTAAACTTTTTCTAACATTGGGAAGGTGGTACATTTCCTGTGACTCTGTGTGAGTGGAGAGAAAGGGCCCTGCAGGTATGAACTACAGATTTTTCCTTTAGTGTGGCAAGTTTCCCACATGCATGCCCTCATTTGACATTAATTGAGCACCTGCTGCATACCAGTCACAAACAACAAGACAGACCCCATGGATTGGACTCAGTGGGCATGTGCACTGCTGAGGCACACCCTACCCCTCTGAGCCAGGCAAGTCACGAGTCACCCAGACACCCCTTTTTCATGTAATGAGCACTGTGTTGCACAGGAGTCCTGCCGTAAATTATATGACTGAGGAAAGCCACATACCCTCCTCGAGCCTCTGTTTTCTCATCTGTAAAAGGGGGAGTCAGATGAGATTAGCTCAGGAGTCCAGCCAGTATTTATTGAGGGCGCATTCTGTGCCAAGCTCTGCGTGTGTGTGTCTAGGCTGACACTATTGTGACCTGATTAACTTAGCATTTCGGAGGCAGTCCTGATTTCATATGGTTTGATTCATTTCAATAAAAGCAAGTTCTAGATATATAACCATATGTGATTTTCTGTTTTCTTTAGACCTTTCATCTGAGTCAGGAAAAATGAGGTCAAGTGTCAGAGGTGGTGGCCGTGGGGATGTAATGGAGGTGTATCTGTTGTCTCTTGCCGCAACTTAGCAACTTAATAGTCACACGTGCTTCTTCTTTCTCATGATCCTGTGGGTCGCTTGGGCAGACTGGTCTGAGCAGACTCAGCCAGGGCTGGAAGGTCTAGGATGGCCTCACCCTCGTGGATGGGGTCTCAGTAAGGACAGCTGTGTTGCTGGGTCCTCTCTCCATATGGTCTCACATACTCCAGGAAGGTAGCCTGGGATTGTTCCCGTGGTGGTAGAAGGGCCCCCCAGCAGCAAGAGCAGAAAAGCCCAGAAGCACAGGCACTCCTTGTCTCCGCTTGAGTCAGGCTTGCTATTGTTGCATGGACCAAAGCAAGTTGCAAGGCAAAGGCAGAGTCAGCATAGGTGGCGATGACCCAAGGGCCATTTTGCACACAGCTTTCTCAGGAGGTAATAGAGGCCAGAGACACTTCGGAGGCTTGTTTACACGTGGGGGCCGGCTAGAGGGAGGCTGACTGTGAAGGTATCAAGGACGTGGAGCTTGGTGAGAGGAATGGTGAGGCCATTAAGAACCAGGAAACCCCAAGGAAAACCAGATTCGATGAATGAGAGTTTGTTGCCGTGCAGGTTGGGGTGCTGAGGGGTCTCGAACAGACTGCTTAAAGTCATTCAACAGATTTTTCCTGAGCTCCATCTATTTGCCAGGTCTGCAGGTCCCCTGAGATAGAGGGTGGGTCGGGGGAACAATGTAGTATAATGGATGACATGGAGATGATGGGAGAACAGATGAGTTTACTGAAGGAGAGATTTGAGACTGCTAAAATCTAGGGACATACGTGTCTGCACATGCACATGTGTCACATATGCGTCCCTGCATGCACATGCACACACAGACATGCGTGTGTCCCCACACGTGCAGGCTCACGCCCACCCACACTTGTACACACACCCACACGCGTACGTGCTTGCACACACCACACATATGCACATGCACCACACACATGCATGATCTTCTGGACAGCCCCAGAGGACCCCCAGAAGCCCAGCCCAGGGGATCTATGAGTTGAAGAATGAAAGGCAGCCTGTAGAGAGAGGAAAGGGAAGAGGGCTGAAAACCGGTCCTTGGGGGAAACGCTTTCCCTCCGCACTTTGAAGGTGAATGTTGAATCGAGATACCACCATGTTCTGCTCGACATAATGACTCCTGAAGCACAATTTTGTGCATCATACTTGTCCCGTTTTTTTAAGAACACGGTTGACACATGTCTGTTTAAATTAATTTTCCCATCTCTATGGATACATTTAGGGGGAAACAAGTTTTCCTGCTAAAAATGGAGAGGCGGGTAGGGGGTGGAGATGCTGGAAGAAAGGGAGAGGAGACCTATTTAAAAAGGTTTCAAGATGAGTAGGCCCCTCATTAAAAAACAAAACAAAACAAAAAACCAGCCTGTACATTAGCATCAGAAAAACAATCCACTTCAGCTCCTGTGAAGGCCAGGGCCAGTTCCTTTAGTGGCTGCGAATAACAGGCTCTTCTGGAAAATGTGGAAGCCAACAGGCACTGTCCTTGCCTTGCTGCCCCAGAGGCTGAGTTTTCCTTTAAGTCGCACTTTGGTCCTGACCACCCATTGTTCCTCAGTCTCTTCTTCCCAGGCATTCAGCAAAAATGTGGGCCTCATTCTCCCCCCCGCCCATGACAAAGAAAGACAAGCTGTTGGCTGCCCTCCCCATCAGCCCAGGGCTCTCCTGTTTCTGTTTAGAGGTTTTCAGCTGACAAGAGTGTCAGCTTCCATCCCAGCACTCAATGGCATTACAGCCGGCTTTTCACAACAGTGGCTGGTGTGAGCACGTGGACCACAGCAAAGCTCATTCCTGTTTGGCAGGAGCAGGAGGGGGCAGGGTGGCAGCTGCTGCCACAGTCCCTTACAGAAATGGGCACCGTTTATTCTCTGAGAGGAAGCTTGGGATGATTTTCTCGGAGGTGGAAGGGCGGCTGATATCACCACCAGTGAAAACAGCTGGGAGATGGCTGGCCAGGGAGGGGGTGTGAGGGAAGCCCTTAGACTCGGCAAAGAAACAAGTGTATTTGAATCGGGCCACACCTTTGGTCTGGATGAGGGGACTTGAACAGGCCCCTTGGGTCAAGCAGGGGTGTCTTTTAGAGACCACGATGGATGTGGAAGGAAGACTGAACTCATTATTACTAAAGGGGAAATCAAGTTCAAATGTAGGGCATTCGGATTGCTAACCATAGGGCTATGATTTTTCTTAAGGGGGTAAAAATTAATGTAAAGAAACAGGTAAGGTGTTGATTTCTTGACACCCCAAGCACCCGAAGATGAAACTATTTTCTTGAGCTGTCTTACCATCTTGCACGCGTGTATACGCACACATGTGCACACGTGCACACACAGCTGGCTGGCTTTTTGAGACAGAAAGGAATTTACTTCGCAGGACAGTCTGTGCTTGTTCCCAACCACACGGTTGACCCTTCCTTTCTGAACATATTAAACCTTCCTTGGACTTGGCATTGCCTCTCAGAGACATATCCTGGGGAGACAAATGTTTTATCGTTTGGGTGCTTGGCAAGATTCCAGCTCATTAAAGATCAGGCTGGCAGATGCCTGGGCCAGCTTCTGGTGACACCATGATGCTGCAGCAATGAGCAGTCAAAGGCGGGATGTGGCCAGGGGTGCCTGGGTTTTTCCATAACGTAGCCATGAGGTGGCCATTGGACACCCATGTCTGGGGCTTGTCTGCTGGCCTGGGGCTGAGCTGCACTGGGCCAACCTGGAGGCACGGAGGTGATCACAGGGCTTCTCTCTTTGCTCCAGACCCACCCAACATCCTGAATATCTGGAGCTTAGCAGGGAGAGATCGCCCAAGCCACTGTCGTCTGTCACCTGGATTACTGCAACAGCCTCCTAATGGTCTCTGTGCTTCTGCCTCTGCCCACTACTCCATTCTGCACGCAACTGCCAGGATAGTTCTTTGGAAAGAGGTCAAATCACCCCGCTCCTCTGCTCAAAGCCACTCAGAGGTTGCTGTCTCACTCAGAGTAAAAGGCAAAGCTCTCGTGACCTGGCCCAGCACCCCTTCCACCACGGTCCTCCTGTGCTCCTGCGGTCGCACTGGCGTCTGCACCAAGCACGCTGTCTCTGGGTCTTCACTCTTGCCTTCCCTGCCTGGAGTGCCTTCTCTCCAGATAGCCATGTGGCTCCTTCCCTCGTCTCCTTCAGAATTCACCTTCGCAGCAAGGCCCCTTCTGACCACTCTATCTATTAATAAAATTGCCCCCCCACTGGGCTTTCTGAATGCCCCTTCCTTGCTTAATTTTTCTCCATAGCATTTATTACCATCTAACAAACTGCACATTTACAGTGTGTTTTGTTTATTATCTGCCTCTGCCACTGGAATGCAGGTTCTGCGAGGGCAAAGCTGTCTGCCTTATTTAACACTGTGCCTGCAAGGCCTAGAACAGAGAGTGCTCAGCACACTACTAAAGCCTAATAAATATCCTTAGAAAGAATGAATGGACCCACACCGGAGCATGCTTTTCGGGATGACACCCAAATTGCCACTCAAATCCTGGAGCTCCAACTGAGGTGCAGAAGCCACACTCTTTTTCAGCCTTGAAGACTAGGAGGAGCTGAACAGCTTGGCTCTGAGGACTGGACGTTGACTGCTGCACACAGGAACGGCCAGAGCCGCATCGTCAGCTCTTCCTCCTGTGGACGTGCCACTTGGAACAGAGAATGGCCTGTTTCCATGGCACCTGTTAGAACGCCTAGGTCTGGTAATTTCTGCATTTACAGCTTCACCATGGTGGGGTGCAGGGGGCCCCCTTGATGAAGCTGCCAGCCCCATAAATGGTAGCACACGGCAGGTGCACACATATGGGC
Organism: Propithecus coquereli; assembly: GCF_000956105.1. Lineage (NCBI taxonomy): Eukaryota > Metazoa > Chordata > Mammalia > Primates > Indriidae > Propithecus > Propithecus coquereli. The sequence goes on from NW_012150986.1 coordinate 1,242,184, forward strand.
CGTCGAATAGAGTAGGGTGGCCTCCCAGTGTGTTTCCCTGATGTGCCCCTCTCCTCCCGGTGCCCCTTCCTTGCCCCCCTTGCACCCCTCCACAGATGTTCCCTGCAGTAGGCTGGGCCTGACGCACTGCAGCTGTGGGAGGAGGAGCCCCTTATAATCACTGCAGCCGTTCAACGCAGGGTGCTCCAAACAGCCGCCGGCACTGATCACATGATGTTTTCTGTTATAGTATTTAGATGCTATTTATAGAGTATCGCTATGTGCCAGGCGTTTTACACATATCTGTAGTCTTTACAAGAATCCTCCCAAGGAGGCATTATTATTCCTTTTTCAAAAGAGGAAACTGAGGCTCAAGAGGTTACTAACTGGTCCAGGACCAATTGGGGGAAACTGGGTTTTACCAAGGTCTGGCTCCAAAGACCATGGACCACACTACCTCTGCGGATACCTTGTATGGTAATACACGTTTTGAACTGCACAAGTCCAAAGGCATTGTGAATGGTGCCTCCTGGAGTGCACAGTTTGCACAGCTGGACACAGCCGCCCTGACTCTCTGCTGGGAATAGTATTTGGCTTAGGGAGACCAGTTGTATTCATTAGGGATGCATTTCATTGCAAGGAATAGAAAACCTGAACTCTCGGGGGTGGGAGAGGATTAAACAAAATGGGGTTTTAGTTTTCTCACAGAGCAAAAGGTCTGGCGGTGGGTGGCTGTAGGGATTGGTTCAGCAGCTCTCAGAAATTCTCTTGGCCTTTCCTCATGGTTGCAAGATGGCTGCTACTGCTCAAAGCATCACAACTGTGTTCTAGGGAGAAAGAAGGTGGGAAGGATGGCATCAGTCACATCTGTTCCTTTTTTATCAAGAAAGCTAAACTTTCCCAGACCTCCATCTGGGACCTTTTAAATTTTAAATTTCAAGGCTTTAAGGGAGAGGGGATGAAGAGGGAACTCTGGGTTAACAGTGCCTGCCACACCAATATTTGCAACTTCCTAGCCAGGAACATTTTTAGCAGAGCTTGTGGCCAGCAATGTCCTGTTCTTTTTCGACCTTGCCAATCCTATTTGGACTTATTTGTCCTCCTGGGTTGAAGCATAGAAGAGGAATCAGAAGGCAGAGCAATGCTCTCATGTGGTTGGTGACCTCCCTGAAATACAGAGTGAGTCTAGGTCCTTCGTACTCAAAGCTTCAGCATCATCTGGGAGCTGGTTAGAAATGCAGACTCTCAGGCCCGAGCCCAGAACTGCTGGATTAGAATCTGCATTTTAGCACAATGCCCAGGTGATCTGTGTGTGCATTGGTGTTTGAGATGCGCTGTTTCTAGAACATAGACCAAGAACACAGGATTTCTTTCCTGACTTCCACCAAAGTTCTCCCAGCTTTCAGCTCCTGGTTGAGCAACTCATCCTGGTTTGCCCAGGACTGTCCCAGAGTTAGCACTGACAGCCCCACATCCTGGGAGACTCCCCAGTCCTGGGAAGATTACCTTATCAGCTCTTGTCTGTGGGGGTCCTACCCCTGCCCCAAACTAAGGCAGAGCCTATAACCGAAAGGCAGAAAGCCTAGAAAACTTCCTTCGAGGATCAGGAAAGACAGATAGAAGGTCCTTCCTTTGGGGTCCGGGAATGAATAAGGCCTGAGCCAGGGCTCACCAGAGTAAGAACATGGCAAGGCCCTGCCCTCCCGCTGGGAGGTGTGGAGAGCTGGCAAGGAGATGGTTAAGAGCCCTGAGGGCGTTTTATCCAGATGGTTCTGAGGTATCATTACTGGACTTAATAATACATTAACAGCCAGCATGAATGGGCTTTGGATTAAGAACTTGGTAACAACACAGATTAACTCTTTCCTCACTTCTTTTCTCCACCTCTTCATGTTGCTTTCTTCCTTCTGCCAAGAAAATAGAAGAGAAATGCCCAAATCCCACACAGGAAGCACTTGTCATGAGTAGCATTGGTGACTCAGAGTTATTTTTTTGCCCTGCCAGCCAAGAGCAACAGGAATGAGCTGGAGTGATCTGATTTATTCGTGAATAAAAAAAAAAAAAAAAAAACTTTTCCTGACCTCGAACCTCCTCCCAGACCTCCCCCTTCTGTCTCCCTGCCTCCTTCTTTTCTTATTCGTACCTTGGGCAGCCCAGTTGGCTGTCCGGAAACCCTTGTTTGAGGGGGCTGGGAGATGAGTGATTTCTCAGGTCTCATGCTCCATTAACAAATATTTGCCATAGGCCTACTCGGGTGGGAAAGAGAAGACAGAGCCTGGCTACCAAGGCCTGGGTATCTGGGAGCCACGTGGCAAGTAACACGCTAGAACTTCTGTATGCTACCTACAGGAGGGGGAGTGAGAAATTCCAAAGCAGCTGGGGCAACTTCCTTAAGAACTTTGATTTGGTCCTTTAGTTTGGCCATTCTGGTTGTGAGTCTGTGGCTCATGGAGTTTTGGGGAACTCTCCCACACAGCTAAGGAGAGGTAGGGCCTTACATCAGCTCTCTGCATTCTAGTGTGTCCATGTTTGTCTCCTTTATAACTGCTGTGCTAGTGTATGAGAGATGTTTTGGATACAGGGAAACAGTTGACCCAGGATCCTTGCTGTAGAATTTGCTAGGCTTCTTCCGGCCCTTCTGCCATCCATACGGACAGCTTTGGGGTATGGGGACATAATTCTTCATTCCAAGCTTCTGTCATTGAGTCTCGTCAGTGCGTTTCCTCAGAACACTGTGCAGAGACCTTTGACGTGGTTGGTATTCCCATACACAGGCCAGAGCTGGAGAGGGACGTAGGTCATGAGAATGGGCAGAGATGACAAGGTCACAATTACAAAGTCATCAAGGAAGATGACATGTTAGGCCCCATTTGCCAACAGCAGGCACATAAGGGTAGCGCCTGCCCAGTCTCACCCCTGGACTGTGGAAGCTCTCTGGGCCAGCCATGTTTAAGGCAGCTCCTTCAACAGCCAGAGGTCTGTGAGTTTAAACAAAAGTGCATTATGCAGAACAAGTAACTATGGTGTGGTTGGCCCAACAGGACCATTCTAGTAGGAGCCGTTGCTCGCTGACCCGTATATGGTGAGACGCGCTGTCTGTTGTTCAAACCAAATGCTTCTTCATTGTACTGTATTTATCTCCAAGCACTTGAAGCCCAACTGGAAGACCCGTGTTTATATTTGCAGTACTGTAAGGAACGGCTCTTTTCTAAGGGACAGTGGCCATGTTTACAAGTCCAGTGACTGTTAATATTCTAATTAGAAGACTTCCTCTCAGAGAGTTCATCATGTTGATGCTAAGAAGGGCTGCGTGAGGGCTGTTCAGGAAGTGGGAGGGGCTGGCAGTGAATTATTTCTTGTCAAACTTTGGTTTGGATGTGTTTCACATGCAGTAGTTCATCTGTCTCCTCATCAGACTGCAGTGATGATTTGAGCTCCAAGGCCATGAATCTCCATTATGTGCGGGTGGCTACCTAAAGCAGGACTTCTCACTCTGCGGCGTGCATAGAATCATCTCGAAAGCTTGGCAGTGCCCAGATTGCCATACACCACCCTTAGAGATTCAGATTCAATAGGACTCGTGTGCAGCCCAAGAATTGGCGTTTCTGACAAGCTCCTAGATGATGCTGATGCTGCTGTTTCAGGGACCACACTTTGAGCGGCCGTGGTCCGAAAGCAGTGCCAAGTGTGTTACTACCCTCACTAGCTCCCCCTTAACACGAGCTGCATATGTCAGGGTAAGAGGAGCTCAGTGTGATCTCTACCTTTCCTTTTGAGTCTAGCTCTTAATTTCCACTCCTCCAATCCTCGTTCATGGGGAGAGTCCAGATACCATCTCGGGACGTGAAACAGGAATCCTAGGTGCTAGGGGATTAGCCTGGCTACCCCAGCACTCCCTCCTCCACCCACGCCCGGGGGGCTTTGGGGGCCCGGGAGTTCCTGCTGGCACTGCAGTAGCAGGCGGCTTGCATCTGGAGTTACACCCTTCAAAGGTCTCTGAAGGAGCAGGAACAAACCGGAGGAGAAAATTACATTTGAAATAATTTATTTTCACATGCAGGGGAGAAATCACATTTGGTTTAGATTCATGTAAAGAAAACAGAGATTAGATTTTAAAAAATGTGTTGCTGGCAAGAGAGAAGAGCAGACGGGTTTGGATAAAATACACATTCTGTTGAACCTGGCCTTCACTCCCAGACTGCATTTAAAGGGGTTTTAAGTTAGCCTATGGAGGAGAATCAAGTCTGGACTTTATTTTCAATTTTTTTTTGTTTTGAAATACTTCCTAGGTTGGGACTGGGAGTGACAGAAACATCTGGACTGCAGGAAAGGTTGTTCCTAAATTTTGAGCTTTTACTATCTGAGCAGGCTGATTTAGAAGTCTTATCTGAGATGAGAGAAGATTTTCTCTTGGGATTTCTGGCCCAAGCCTGAAGAACCAGGGGCCTGGGGAAGGCAATGAGGGAGGCTGGAGCAAGAAGCCCCCACACAGAGCAAAGGCTGCACAGGCCATGCAAATGGCCACACCATGAAGCCTCCCCCGTCGAGCCTCAGTGTGGAAAAGGGTCAATGTCAGGTTTAAGTCCATCACAAAGATGATTGAAGAAACAACCATGGCAACAGCTGATGCTTATTAGGTACTCATCATGTACCCGGCTGTTTGTTCATCATAATGAAACACTCACTTGGCTTTATAAAGTAGTTACTATCATTATCTCCATTTTATAGATGAAGAAAATGAGGAGAAGTGAAATAATTTTCCCAAAACCGCACAGGTAGGAAGTGGCAGCCCTACACCCAGGACTGTCTGACTTAAATGCCCAGGCCAGGAATATGTTTAGATAATGATTGCTGTCAGTAGCATTATCATTGGAAATAAAGGGCCATCGTTTGTGTGTATGAAAATTTATTAGGTTGGATCATATGAAAGAGCTATTTTTATAGACAAAAAAATGGCTAAATAGTGGCAATTTCATATACTTTAACCGAATACATGTATCAGTACCTTCTCATTGGTAGGAGGGATAAACTGTGTTGTAACCAAACAGTTGACTACTAGACAGAAGCAAAACATGACTGACTTACAGCTATATGGATATATATATATAAAAACGTACTGGTGAGCGAAACATCTAGTTGCAGAAGGATACATGAAATATGATACACTTTGTACATATACAGGTAAATACATACAAAACTATTGTTCAGGGAGTACTCTCTCTATATATATA
>NW_012150986.1:1248013-1273707 GCF_000956105.1 Propithecus coquereli
CAGATAAATATATATGAAACTATTATTCGGGGAGTACTATATGTGTGTGTGTGTATATATATACATAGTACAAAGACTTGCATTTCCATTTCAGAATTTGGTTCCAGGGACTGGCTACACCTGGGCAACTGTGACGAGGGAGGGCTATAAGGAAGGAGCTTCAAGTGTCTGTCATTTTGTTTTGCTTAAGCTGCACGGGCAGTACACGAGTAGTCACCATGTTATTCTTTACACTTTTTTGTATTAGTTATCTACTGCTGCATAACAAATCACCCCAGCACTTATCTGCTTAAAACAGCACACATTTATGAGCTCACAGTCTCTGTGGGTGAGGGGTTCTGGCGCAGTTCAACTGGGTCCTCGTCTCAGGCTCTCACAGGCAGCATCGAAGTGTCAGCTGGGGCTGCAGTCATCTCAAGGCTTGGCCGGGGGCGGATTTGCTTGTAAGCTCTCTCATAGGGCTGTTGGCCCGTCTCAGAAGGTCCACTTCCAAGTTTACATACATGGTTGTTGGCAGGATTTGGATTCTCACGGGCTGTTGGACTGAGGGCCTCAGTTTCTTACTGGCTGTTGCCGAAAGACCTCCCCTTAATTCCTTGCTATGTGGCCTGTTCCACAGGGCAGCTCACAGCCTGGCAGCTGAATTGATCAGGGTGGAGGTTTTGAGAGAGAGAGAGGTGTCACAGTCTTTTATACCCTACTTACAAAAGTGTCATCCCGTCACTTTTGCTGTATTCTGTTCATTAGAAGCCAGTCACTAGGTCCAGCCCGCACTCAAACGGAAGGGATTTACAAAAGGACATGAACGCCAGGAGGCAGGGATCGTTGGAAGCATTGTAGAGGTTTGCCTAGCACGATATGTCTGAAATATTTTACAATAATTTTTTAAGAGAAAAAACATATTAAAAGGTCAAATCAAACTGACTGCTGGCATTATAAACTCCCTAACCCTTAGTGGTAGCCACATATTTGGCTATTGCTAAATCTTGCCTAGCCCCCCCGACCCTGACCCCATCTCGTTCTCCCCAAAGTACATCATAACCAACAGCAAAATCAATTAAAGATATTTTCTTCTTACTAGATTTAGAGAGATGTCAGTGTCATGTGAAAAGTGCTTTTTGGTTCTTTAACTATACCTTTGCTGCGTCAGTGGTAACAGAGTTCTGTTATCCAGGACAGCCCATTGGCTGGAGCTGTAAGGAAGGCGCTGTGGGACAGTGGGATGTGCATGGGCTTTGTAGCCAGAGAGCTGAGTCCTGACCCCTGCTCCACCCCTCACCAGATACGTGATTCAGGGATAGTTACTTATACCCCAGAAAAGCTAGTTTCCTCATCTGTGAAATAAGAGGAACAGTACTCATCTCAAAGGTTCCTGGAGGATTAAATGCATAAGAAAACGCGCTAGTCCTAGGGCAGTGCCTGGCACAAAGTAGAGACCTGAAAAGGCGAGGAAAGGTTTCTCCAGATCTGTTACCCACCCAAGATACTGTTCATGCCTCTATGAGCAGGCTGGGCAAACTGTTTTGGAGGGTGACAAGGTGGGGATGCCATGAAAAAAAGTGGGTGTCCATCATAATTTTTCATTTGACTCCAAGTTAATTTCCTGCTATAAACTTGAAGTTTGTTTTTGTTTGTTCATTCATACATTCATTCCTTCAATAAACAGTATTTCTTAAAGAAAGTAAAGACCAATCTTCTTTAAAACTCGAATGCATTTTGATCTGCCAGGGGTAGGTAAGGAAATCTGAGTTTATTTGTGAGCAGTTCTCATGTCTAGGGTAGCAAAAGCATCAGAGGTGGCTCAAACCTACCTGTTTTCCATGTGCTGCCGGGGAGGGCTGTTCCATCAAGTGAAGGTGCTCCAGTGAATGCTGGCCTTTGGGATTTTGGACAGGAGCTAGTGGCCTGAAGAAAATGCAGGGCTTTGGGGTACAGGTCCATGTAGACACATTCTTTCTGGAGCCCTGCCTGCCACTAGGATACCCACCATTCCTGCTGGTTGGTATGGTGGGTATCCAATGGCTACACACTGGCCTTTGTGTCTGAGGGAGACTGTAACACTTGACTCCAGAGATCTTTAAGCAGAGTCTTAATTCCAGCCTCCTGGGTCAGCTAAGGTGAGGAGGAGTGCTCTCAGCTGGAGCATAGGCTATAGCAGTAGCCTCCATGCACCCCAATCGATGAACAAAAATAGAGCACGAATCCATATTATTTATTTATGAGTTACACGCATGCGTTGCTGTATTAATATATTACTCACTGTAACAGTCTCTGGGCCCTTGCCCATATCCCTGAACCTTAACATTTAGAGGAAGCCTTCTGATCGCCAACTGCCAGAGTCTTCATGTCTTTGCCCACAGGCTTTCCCTAAAGATGCAGAAGGCCCCTCTGCCAGCTCCCTGGGCAGTCCAGACCTGCAAGGGAATTCAGATACCACCCCCACCCCCCGCCCCTCATCCAATTAATGATGGGAGAATACCCGAGAAATGCCTAGTAGTGTATGTTCTGTGCCCTTTTGCAGCGTCTCCCCGTGGGACTGAGCGCCAGTCACTTGCTACCTCTCTCTTTACTGGCTTCCCTTCCTTCCCTGTTTTACTTCCCCTTGTCCCTATCAGGGTTCCCTGCACCTCTGAAATAAACTCTTTACTCTTGAATCCTTGTCTCACAGTCTGCTAGAAAGACCCAATTTATATTTTAAGACACATAAAATTAGATGATTTAACAGTGCATAACTATACATACGTAGACACATAGGCTGATGTTTTTCCTCTGCCCTGCAGTGCACACTCTGCATTTTGAAGGCTGCTAGTGTAAGGAACCTGGAAGCTCCCCTTGCAGCTTCTAATTTGGTGTCTCTAGGTTGATATTAGAGCCCTCCCTCCCTAGGCTGCCTGCTTCCAGTCCCTAGAACTTATTCAGGGTGGCTTGCTGTCGATTCGTGGTAGTGATTTCTGGGTCACAGGCTAGCCAGCTAGAAGGAGATCTTCAGGACTGGATTTGCTGGTCTCCTGTATTTGAAAGAACAATTTTCCTATCTTGGACTTCCAATGAGGTAAAAAAAATCTCTAAGTTCAGAAATGGACAAAATCTCTCCACAGGCATTTTGTCCCCCTTGGGAAACCCATGGGTTCTCTCAGTTCGGCTCTCTACGTAAAGCAGACCGGGCGACATGTACACTGTTGTCACCTTGAATCATCCTGCTATTACATGATGGGCAGCCTCATGAGATCAGGGTGGTAGGAATATTCTGACTTGCCATCTTTAACCCCAACACATGGTTCAGCACTATGTAGACATATAAACACACTTCAAACAGCCTTCCGCTAGAAAACAGATTCCACTGGCCCCAGCATAGCGATTTGCAAGGACTGAATGCTCCCTTATTTTCTCTTTGCCTGGAACAAAGCCTCCTTTTGTCTTTCAGGTGATCACATTCTTTAGACATTCAATTTTAAGTTGCTCCTTAACAACCAAATTCAAAGGTAAAGACCCACTCTGCTGGCTGTGCCTGTCTGAGCAAACAGTCCCACCCAAAGGCCTTTTTCCCCAGGGCCTCCCAGTGACCTTTAAATGATGGTGGCCTTCAGCATCCTGAGAAGTCTCTCAGAATGCTTATCTGGGGGGAGAATGGCACCCACCTGCATGCCTGCTCACCAGTTCTACTCAAGAGCAACTCCCATTTCTCTAAAAATAGCTCATTCTCTCTGTAATGAACCTGAAGCAAACAGACGCCCAGTGAGGCCTGGCTTGGAGGGAAAGACTTGAGCATCCCTCTGCTCTGCATACAGTTCATGAGCTTTATCTTGCTCTAAGTTCCCTCGAATTTCCCATTGACTCCATTTTCCTTGGCTGGATAGATGTCATTGTTCTGTAGCAGTGAGGACCAGTGTCTCTGGTGATGGAACAGGCAGAAATGGAAACGTTTCTGTAGCTCTTTTCTCAATGCTAACCCCCACAGGCCTTGCCATTGCCAGATCACCTACTTGGGAGAGTACAGAGGTGCTGTCTGCACTTCATTGTTTGGGAAGGGGAAGAGGATTCACACAGATATCAAGCTTGTATAGAAATGAAAAGTACCCCCTTGTAGGGTTTTGGGGGGCAGAAGAGCAAAGAGGAGCGCTCTTCCCTGCATTCCCAGCTCTAGACTCCGTAAGCCCATGGGTGGAGTCATGTCGAGGCCGGCATACATGCATGCGCACGTGCACGCACATGCACATTGTGCACTGGCCCAGCTTGGCAGGGCTGCTGGGTTTGGGCTTGGAGAGCTGCCAGCTGCTTGGTGCCTACTTTTCGAAAATAAAGAAATCACCCAGGTTCACGGGTGAAGTTTTAATGAGAAATAAGTCACTGAAGCAGTCAGGGAAGGGACCCTTTCTCTAAGAACAGAAAACATGATGTTAATCTCTCAAAACGGGGCAATAAAATATTGAAAGGTCTTAAGGGGCTGTGAGAGGGAAGATTAGGGAATCAGGGCACATTTGTCTAATCTTGGAGGATGATATGAGGGATTTAGATGTGTATCCTGGTCAGGAACAGACTCCTAGTCCGAATGAACCAGAGTGGCTTTCATCTTCCCTGATATTTGTTCTCAGCTTTTTCCTGCGTGTGTGTGTGTGCGCGCGTGCGTGTGTACGCATGCATGCAATGTAGAAAAACCCTATGCTACTGTCCTGAAATGGTAGATTCTATACATGGATTACCGGATTGTGAATGACCATCTTGGGTTGGGTTCCTCAGAAGCAAACCCTGAGACAAAGGCTCAGGCCTGAGTAGTTTATTTGAGAAGTGAAGGAAACATTGATAGGAAGAGTAGGGAAAGGGGATGAGAAAGGGAATGAAGCAAAGGAAGGGTTATTAAGTGAATTACCACTGTGAGCAACTGGAGCTGAATCCCAAGGGGTCTGGGAGATAGTGTACAGCACTCAAAGTGATCCCACCCAAGGGGTGAGTGAGCTGGGGTATTTATACTCCAACTCCCAAGAACCATTTGTTGAGAGGTGCTCCTTTGTTGCTAATTCCCCAGCATTTCTGGCTAAACCTGTGAGCAGAGTGGCCTTCCTCAGTTTTAGACAAAAGCCAGGCACAGAGATGCAGATAGGGGCCTTTGGAAATCAGGTTCAGTGACCTAAGGTGAGAGGTATAGGGATATCAGGCGGGCACTAATGGTGGCTGCTACAATCACAGAGGGGTGGGTATGCAGATTGTTGGGGAAGGGGATTTTCTCACAGGTATGGTCTCAATAAATATTTCTACCCTTTAATAAAGTATAATGGGAGCTTTGGAATAATAAATTAAAAATTTTTTAAAGAAAAAGAGCTTTATAAAAACCAAAGGATAGTGGTGTGGGGTCCATGGTATATATATTTGTCAAAATTAATTATACTGCACATTAAAAATCTGTGCATTTCACGAAAGCAAATTATACCTAAATTTAAAAAGAAGCAGGTATAGTATTCCAGATTTTAATATCTTTCATTAGAATCCTAAGCTCTGGCACATTTGGGATATACTTCCCTGAATCCCTAAAACTCTGCCTGGGCTGTGAACCAACAGTTGAAGCCTTTTCTCTAGAACTCCAGGCAGAAAATATTGAAATGGGGTGCTAGCAAATCAATCCACTGTGCTCTGGGTAGTGACTCCCCAACATGAAAGCAGGCTCCTTCGGCTGCTGCTTTGTCATGGTTTGTGCCCATGCTGCCCTTGCTAGATTCTCCTTATGACTGTGGCATGAATTTTCTAGGAGAAATGACTATGGAGATTCCATGTCTGAGGCCATAGGACAAACATCTGCAATGCAGAAAAAACTGACAGACAAAGGGTCTGATCTTATGAACTTGACCTTTTTGGTCAAACTGGCTGAGTCCACCTGCCACAGCTGAATAGGGAAACAAGGAGAGATGATGTCCTAGAATGGGCACTAGGTCAGGTAGACCTCAATGCCTGGAACATAGTGGGAATTCAATAAATGTTGGATGGGCCGAACAGATTTCCTTCTGCTCACTGACGTCTCCTGCGACCAGCCTCAGCTGAGAGCAGAACAGGGTGGAGGTGGGACAAGTGTCAATAATGTGGGGGCCATGGGCCCTTCCATTCTTTCTCAAAGGACCCAGATCTGGAGCTGATGAGGTGAGCCTTCACAGCAGAGGGGCTTTCTAATGACTTTTCAATTAATTGACTTGATGCTGGTGAGGAGAGTGCCAGAGGCTGAAAAAAATAAAAAGCATTGAAGAGGAAAAGCTTTGATGTCACTGCAGTCCTGTTCAGATTTGGAAAGGTTTTTTTTTCAGGAACTTTATATCTTAACCACAAAAGCCTCACAGGGTCGATCAGTCACGCAAGAAGATTTTTGTCATTCTCTGGGATTGGTGGGTGATGAGAGGTTGAATGGAAAGCCAAGAAGGAAGGGCTGCGTGTGGTTTCTGTGGGTGGCAAGTGTGTGTTGTGGAGTGGAACAGGAAAGGTGATCAAGGTGGGGATGGGGGCATGGGAGTGTGGAGGTGTGAGTCACAATTACAGGGCAGCGGTGTGCTTATTCTACAAAATTTGGCATGGACACATTTTTCCAACAGGTTTCATTCTTCCAGACTCAATGACTTCTTACCATGTTTGTTCCTAAAGCTGATCTAATCTAGGTATATTAACCAATACTACCTGGCCATTTACATACATATCCACTCCCATGCATCATAGTCATGCAAAATTTAAATAATCAGAAAATTCAGAGAAGTATAATGACATCACAGATATCTGATGAGTGAAATTTTAGAAGTAGACAGAACTCTAAAAAGCAACTGTGCTGTTTCCTGCTAAAGATGAGACCATGGAAGCTTGGATGTGGGACTGATCTCTCATCCACTTTGACTAGGTTTTTGTGACATTTAGGGCCAATTCTTTGTTGTGGGGCTGTCCTGTGCGCTGTAGGATGTTTAGCAGCATCATTGGCCTCTACCCACTAGATACCAGTTGCACCTTTCCCTAGTTGTGGCAGCCAAAAATGTTTCTAGGCATTGCCAAGTGTCCCCGAGGGGCATAATCGCCTCTTATTGAGAACCACTGGTGTAGATGGAGGCCTGGAGGGTCTTAGTATCCAGCACTCACCGTACTGTCCTATGTCGTTTGGGGGTTTCAAATGATGACTCTTACATGGTTCAGAATCACATACAAACATTTGAATGGAATGGTTCTGTGTGTGGTGTGCCCGGTAGAATTGGCAATGTTCAAATGCCAACCAGGATATTTGTCTTACCAGGACACTCTGTTCTCTAACAGCTCTAAATCAGATGTTTCTTTTTCAACATGTGTTAGGCGAGAGCATATGAAATTGCCATTTTTTGTGGCCCAGATGGTCAAATATCAGCAATTTCATAGGCTTAACCTAAACATACAGTCTTTAAGAGATATGTTCTGAGCACCATCCAAAACTCCCCAATTCTTTTTTTTTTTAAATAATGAATGGTCTTTTATTTTTTATTTTTTATTATTTTTTTAGTTTCAGCATGTTATGGGGGTACAGATGATTAGGTTACATATGATGCCCTTACCCTCCCTCCCCCCCAAGTCCGAGCTTCAAGTGTGTCCATTCCCCCGGAGGTGCACATTGCACTCATTGTAAAACTCCCCAATTCTTGAATGTGGAAATGTTTCTTTAGGCTAATGACTCTTCTCAGTGACATTTCTAAGGTGAATCCAATGTTTTCCATGCAGAGCCTTGTACCACACATTAACTGCATTGCAAAATTCCCTCAAGATTTCTTTTTCATCTTGTGGGAAGTTTAATACAGCCATAAATTCTTTGCAGCAATTCCCATTGAGAGGTGGAGTCTATTTCCCCACCCCATTGAATCTAGGCTGACGTTGCGACTTATTTTGAGCAACAGAATGTGGCAGAAGTGGCATTGTTTGTTCGAGTTTCAGAGCCTAGACCTTTAAGAGGCTTTGTAGCATCCACCTTGTCTCTCTTGGCTACTTACCTGAGACTGCCCTATAAGGAAGCTGGTGTGGCTTACTGGAGGGTGAGTGGCTGTGTGGAGGAGAGCCAAGGCACCCCACTAACAGCCGGCACCGCTAACCTTCCAGTCTAGGGACCCTCCAGCTAATTCAAGTCAAACGAGTGAGCCCAGGTGAAAACAGCAGAAAAACCACCCAGCGAATCCACATAATCAAGAGAAATAATAAATTATAGTTAAATCACTAGCTTTTGGGATGGTTTGTTACGTAGCAGTAGACAACTGATATACATCTGCTAGCAGCTTTACAGTTTTTAACAATTTATTAGAGTTTGACTTCAAATAGAGAACAGTGAAGCCATGTTCTCCTGGCCCACTGGATGGTGGGCTAGCATTGTTCATGAGCTGAGTGCCTTGTGCCCTCACATCAGCCTTGCAGTGGGCACCATCCAATCACTTTCTTCCTGAAAGCTGCTGATGTCTACATTCGGAGGCCAAGAGAAAAAGTCAAAAACTCATGAGTAAGCACTACAAAGGCCAAGTGGCTTCTCTACATGATAATTACCTACACAGCATCCATAGGTAGTAGATGCCTCATATGTTCTGCTCATGCATATACACCACACACAAACACCACGCATATATGGCCATTGCATACTAGGCATCGTTGTGTGATTGAAAATATCTGAAGCCTACATTTCCTACAATCATAGTTTGGAAGCAGGTATTTCAAACCAAGAATCTCCTCACAAATGGTGAGCATTAATGGACTTTCATTGGATGTCTCTTTTGATCTACAGCAGATGCCTTAGGAAGCCCGCTCTTTATTATGCAAGAAAACTGTAGTTAGCATGCTCACTGGAGTTAGAACTGACAGTTCTCTGAGTTATTTCTTTCATGTTGCACACGCCAGCCCCCACTGGACTTTACCTATGCAAGAAGAGAAATCCTGCCTTTCTCTTTGCTCATGGCATCCCCAGCACATAGCACAGGGTTTGGTTCCTGGTTGTTCCTCAGTGAATTTGTGGATGAATGAATGAATGAGTAAATGAATGAATTATGGAAGCTGAGAGCTGAGAGAGACCTTAGGATTCATTGTCTTTCATCTCCTGCTCTGCTTGGTGAGTGAGGACTCTGAGATTCACAGAAGATTAGCATTTGTTTTTTTAATCCAGGACTTTTTTTCCTTTAAAAAGCCACTTGACACACCTGATTATCTGATCTGTCACAGCTTGTGATTATGGAAGAGGAAACATGGAGGATTCCTTCTCGGGCCCAGTGGGGTATACCGTGAATGTCCCTGACAATGGGCTGGCCTCGTGCCATTTAGGGCAGGCTTCTGCCCGCCCCACTTAACCCTGCAACTCATTGAGGGGCTGCCAGGCCCACCCGGGCACTGAGTGGGCACCAGATGTACCTCTCAGAGTTACATTATTATTAAGATTCATCTGCCTGTCAAGCCGAGCCCTTTTCTGTGCTCCACAACGTGAAAGCAAAATGGCCTTTTCCGATCTGAAGCTAATAATAGTTCTCATCTTGATTCTACTTAACACTGAACTGACGATTTGGCCTCTAGGGTGAGGCTCAGAGTTAATTCATTTATTTTAAAAATAATTACGGAAACCATTAAAGATACATCCCAGTCGGGGCCAAGAGCGGTGTGATTGTCAGTGTTTCTCAGTAATAACCAGTTGTGTGCTGGGTGCCTGAGAGAACAAGGATGTGGCAGCTGCGTTTGAAGGCTCGGCAGAAGGTGAAGCTGGAATGGAATTCCTCTGCAGTCACACTGGCGGTGAGCAGCGATGCCCAGCCCCCTGTCACCGCTGCCTTCATTCTCTCTGATGACCTAAATGAGAAAGACAGTTGGTTTCCTTCCCCCTCAGCTCGGTGGCCGACGCGCACAAACAGGCTGCAGCCCTGACAGACTGCACGGGGGTCACGTGCTGCCTCAGCCACTTGAGAATGATCTATAGCTTCGAAGGAAAACATAAATAAACAAGCCAAGCCGACCCCTACCCTTTGTCTAGGAGGAAATGGATGGGTTCCCGGGCTTCCACCTCCCCTCCACATGTCGCCCGTGCCCCCGAGCCCCAGGGAAAGAACAGCCAGTGAAGAAAAGAAGCTGTTGTTTCTAGTTGTGTGTGTGTGTGTGTGTGTGTGTGTAAAAGGCAGAGGAGTGATCCAAATAATGACTTCAAAGTGTGAATAAAGCTATTCAAAGTATCTTTTCCCTCCCTAATTTCACTTCCCTGTTCTTCTAGATATAGTTGTAAATACTCCCCGCCCCCCAGTCCTTGTATCTAATTCTAAAACATATTGAAGACGGGGCAGCATGGGCCTCAGGCGGTTCATCCTCGCAACCGGTAAATACGTTAAGCCTTTCCAGGGACCGCTGCACTGCGGTCTGGTAATGAACGTGAAAGAGAACAGCTCCAGCCTTCCTGGCATCTTGGGCAGCTCACATGAAAACCATAAACTTGTTGCTGGGCATGCCAGAGAGAACTGTCCCTGTGTCAGCTCTTGCAATTCCAGGGTGCCATTTAGGTGAGCTGTCCCACTTAGAAAGCAGCCCTGGAGAGGACCATCACCCTCCACGTGAGCTGGATGGAATGTTCATACCAGCACCGATGGAGAAGCCATATGGTTTGCCTTATGTTTTAGCACTATTTCAGGTAAAAACTGAGATAATCTATATCAGGCATGTAGCACATAGTAAACGATCAGGAAATAGTAGTTGCTATTATCTGATGTCACAATAAGAGCCAATGAATTTATTTTTTTCTTTAGCACTATGGGCCAGGCAGTACTCTAAAGCAAATTTTAAAACAACCCCATGACATAGGGCTGTCATCATCCCCCTTTCATATATGGGGGAACTGAGGCACAGAATGGCTCCAGTTCCTAGAACCGGGACATGAGGGTCTGCTTTAACATGACATCCATCCTGCACAAGAAGAGACAGTGACAACGCAGGGAGAAGAGAATTCACTGCTGTCTGCCTCCTCCTCTTCATCTCTAGCACCTCCTCTTGCCTGGACCACAGCAGTCGCCTCCTCCCTGGCCTCCACGCAGTCCATTCCGCACGCAACCCTCAACGGAATCCTTTAACTCATGGGCCACACGATGGCAGGCTCCTCTATAAACCCGTCATTTCCTTCCCACTGCACTTAGGATGAACTCCAAGCTCCTGGCCGTGGCCTGGAAGGCCCTGCGTGACCTGGAAGGCTCTGCCCGCCTCTCCGGCTTCATGCTGCGCCACGCTCCCCTGGCACAGCACTCCCTTGCCGCTCTGGCCTGCCACCAGTTTTTTAAACACATGCAAGCTCTTCCTCACCCCAGAGCATCCATACGTGCTGTTTCCTCTGCTCTTTTCTCTGTCACTTCACCATTCAGAACTCTGCTTGACGTCACCTCCTCCTATTTTAGTATCCCCACCCCCACTTTTCCATATCTCTTAATATGCTCTTTATACTCGTCATTGATCTCACAATTGAGAAGTCTTTCCACTTCTTTGATTAGGTCCTTGCTTTCTCTTTACTTCCCCCACTCAACTGTGAGCTCCATGAGAGCAATAATCTTTATTGCTTGCTGTTGTACCTCCAGCACTTAGCACAGCGCCCGGCTCTTGGTAGGTGTGCAGTCAATATTTGTTAATGCACAAATGGCTGATGTATCTGACAGGCCTGGGATGCATATTTGGAAACATGAAAGGCTATGGCTGAGGCTCAGCTCGCCTCACTTTTCTGGCTGCCCAAAATCTTATTTGTACACCCTCGCCTGCCATTGTGTGCTCCAGACATGAGCTAGGGCCTATCTCATTGCAGAGAGTTGTACCCTCACTGGAATTTCAATATAAAGAGGCCATAGATCCATTTTGCAGCAAGAAAAGATGGTGTCTATCACAATTGGTTCTCTTGGCCTTGTGGCAGTATGCAGAATGAAAGATAGAAGGATATTAGAAGTTCGATGGTTCTCTCTTTGTTCAGAGTATCCAGGAAATGCTATCCTCTAAATCTGTGGTCCCCAAGCCCGAGGGCCACAGACTGATTCCACTGGAATCAGTCTGTGGCCTGTTAGGACCTGGGCTACAGAGCCCCGCCCATTGTGGAAAAATTATCTTCCATGAAACCAGTCCCTGGTGCCAAAAGGGTTGGGGACCGCTGCTCTAAATAGCATTTAGAATACCTAGTATGTTATTCTTTCATTATCCTTAGCCACCTGAAATAGTTGGATCTAATACTTGCAGCATAGTCATGTATATATTAATATTTACCCTCAAATGATTTAATATTACAGAATATGAACAGGGATTTAGCTTTACAACATTGGAAGTTAATTTCTTCTTTGTTGCTAGAGACATTCTCTGGTAAAGGTAAAGAAGTGGATAGATTTTGGTCTCTTTTCCACTTCCCTGACATTGCTTGAATTTTTCTCAGAAAGACTGGTGTAAGGGAAATCTCATTTTTCCGCATCGTCCCACCTTTGTCCCGGCCAAAGGGTGAACTCTGGGACAATCTCATGGGTGGTGTTCTAAACAACTTTCCCTTGATTAAATAACCCTTCTCCCAAGGGCTACTTGTGTGGTTTAAATTACTTAAAAGACAAAACAAACAATCCAGGGTAAGAGAATTAGTTTGAAAAAACAGGGGGTTACCATCAGCCTTGCCCTGTGCAGCTGGAAAAGATGGGAAAAGCACAGGCTCCCAGCACCAAAGAGGATAAATAAACGTGTTGCAAGTGCCATCAAGAAAACACATCTGCACACTGTCAGTGGTGAGGATAAACACCCGATTGTTTTCCCCTTTCACGAGCAGCAGTGAGGAGGACAGGCGACTTGATGGGCTCTATCCAGGTCTGTTCAATTTACAGCATCTTAAGGTTGAGGGATGGGCACTTATCCAGCCTTGATGCATTCCCCAAATCTCTCATCAGAAGCAAATCTTCAAAGAAAACAAATAGTATATTCATTCTCCTCCTGGTTCACAGACAGCGGAACAAACAAGGAAAGAAGGAAAACGCCCTAAAGATTATCTGGTGGACCTCGGTTGCCCAAGATTACATTTTTGGACCCGACATCCTTCTCTGGTTTTCCTCCTTCTCCTAATTCCCCTGCCAGCAGGAAGAGCAAATGGAACTGACATAAATATCCTTCACAGCTGTTAAGTGTAGCCAATGTTTCTTCCCTTAACACTACACCCCAAACTTCCAGGGTCCGTCAACTTTCCCAGTGCCTCAATGAATAGCTTTTGTAAGTTTTTATGAACCATAATGAGAACTCATGAAAGATAACTAGGAGCGTAGGTAATTACGATGGATCCATTAAAATCCTCATAGACCTAATTTGAGAAAAGGTTCAGATACACAAGAAAATAAAGACGACCTTCTGGAGATGCCAGCCGTCTGGAACCCCCATGCTTCATATTCCTGGGGTTACTGATAGTTCACTATTTAAATTTTCAGTTGGATCTTTTTCATTTTGATTAGGTCAAGTGCTTCTTATATTATGTGCCTAAATCAGAGAATGGAATATGATGAATATCTTAACAGCAGGCTTAGATTCAACATCTATATGTCCTCAGTCACCTGAATTTCAAAATTTGATCTGAAGTGGATTAAATGTAATTCCAACCTCAATTTTTCATACTAATAGAAGGTGGCCAAAAAAACGACCAACACCTCAGAAATCATTCACGTTTAACTTTGGAAAGTGTTCCTGGTTTATTAGCTGACACACTGAAAGTTGGCTCCAAATGTAAAAATGGAGAAATATGGGTACTGACTCAGGTGGAGTTAGAAATCTGTCTCCATTTTCCTCATTCTGTCTCCTCTCCCTTTTTTGAGTGAGTGCCAGTTAGGTGCTATTGTGCTAGCCATGAAAGATATAACCGTTTTTGTCCTAGAAATGATATAAAATATGTCTGTTAAATATGCAGTAAGCACTTCATAAATGCTGTCAAAGGGTGTACAAAATAGAGGTTATAATAGCTTTTCCGAACAATCGTGTGGTTAATGATGTTCTTTAATTATGCCAGCATTCAATATCTCATGTTAAAGACTTTTAGCATTTTCCAGCTGTTGGAAATGATCAGAGAAGTGAATATCCTTAATAACTATGAAGAATAGTCTGGGTTTTAGTTGAGACCCAGAGAGGCGCATACCTCGTCAAGGTTGTATGTGGGTAGAGGTGGACACTGGCCTAAGACTCAGGCCTCCTGCATCCCAGTATTGGGCTACTTAATTAAGAAAGTAGGCTCAGGGCCCAACTGCCTGGCTTCAAATCCTGTCTCTGCCACTTGTAGGTTAAGTGACCTTGAGCAAGTCATTAAACTTTTCTGCCTTTTAGTTTCCTCCTCTATAAAATGGGACCGGAAGAGTAACCAGCTGCATAGGGCATATGGATTAAATGATTTCCTACATATCGAAATACTCAGAGCATGAACAGTATGGTTTCATATGTCATAACACCCATTAGCAGCTAGAAGTAAGCTTGGACTGTTTTCTCATGTATAGCAGAAAATCAATTGATGTTATGAAATAACCAAACTGGTAATATAGCCAGTTCTTAGAGCTATCTGTCCAAGATAGTTCATGAGTAGATCTCCACCAAGAAAGAAAAACCTGTTTAGAACTGTGCCTGGCACATAGTAAGTGCTCAATAAATGTTCACTATTATCTCACCATACTGCTTCCATTTCCTGTAATGTCGTAGAGGTCGTTTTAAGAGCTTTGTTGAAGCCAAAGATAATGCTTCCACCTCTCACACTGTGTGTGTGTGCACGTGTGTGTATGTGAGAGAGAGAGAGAGTGTGTGTGCCAGTGGACAAGGAGGTGTGTTCTAGTGGAAAATCAAATAACTCGCTCAGCAAATTAACCCAGCCAAAAGTTCAGTTGCAGGAAATCAAATTCAGATTTGTAAGCCTGGTGAAATTCAAATTCCTTTTAAACATTTATTGCCATTTCTAGGCAAGAAACATTTCCCCTGATCAGATTGTTTTGGCCGGGAAGGCTTGCATTTTAAAAGCGAGTAAAAAGTGAAAAAAAATAATTCTCAGTACATGACACAATTTACAGCTAGCTCCTCAGGAATGTGTGTCATGTTTTAAACTTGAGTAGGTTGATGTTCCCCAAACATCCCAGTGCTTCATATTTATAGAGTGCTTTATTTTAGAGTGTTAACAATGAATGAGAAAAAGCGGGACTTTCTGTAGGCATTTTTTCCTCTTTTTTTCCTTGATGCTATTTGGATTTGAAAGCAGCCTTGCTTGCTTCTCCTGTCTTTTTCAAGCACCATAGGATTCTATTCTCTAGCTTGCTCTTTCTCTTTTTCCCCAAAGGAAACACTTCAATTGCTTTTATTGATGAGGAGAGGAAAAATCTAAACATCAGGCAACCGGGCTAATGAGGGACAGGCTGACGTGACAACTAACAAAGAACAAAACCAATTACCCCTCTTCATGCAGGGACAGCGGGTCCAGAGGGAACCAGAGCGGAGAACTGTAGCAGACACTGTCAGTGCCCCGCCCCTACCCCCTTGGCGCAGCCAGCGGTCACCTGTAGCTCAGGGAACAATCTGCTACACCTACGGCTTCTTCCCTCCAACACTGCAGTCTGTCTGTCCTAGGGCTTTCTCTGGGCTGCAGAAGTGTGCTCAACACCCCCCGCTTCCCCCCTGGCCCCTGAGTAACCCTCAGCCAAGAAGCGGGGAGATTTGGTGGAAGAATACCCTAGAGTGCTGCCCCCATGGTGAGGTGTGTTCTCCACTCTCTCTCAGAGCGTCCCCAGCAGGAGGGAGCCCCGTTGCCTGCATGGCTCGTACTGGCTTCCTTCCCTTCCCGGGCTCACTGCCCCTGCGCCTGCTGGCCTTCCTAGAATCACCCAAATAGTGCCCCCAAATCATCCCTTCAGGGTCTGCTTTTCGAGGGAACTCAAAATAAGGCTAAGACCTAAAAATATCTACACAATTATAGTCATTATCCTGCCCCAATCCCCACTGTCTCTGAATACCAGAAATAAAGAAGGGAAAAGATGGGCTACACAGCTATAATAAAACTCTTTGAGCATTTGTGCTGTACACTAATTTGGGATGTACAATTCTCTTTAGGTTCTTGAAGCTAAGGTTTCTTCAGCTGCTACTTTTCATTAAATCATTCCACAAATATTTACTGAGTACCTACTAAGACCACATACTATTCTGGGTGCTGGAGTTATATCAGTGAACAAAGCAGCCAAAATCACTACCCTTGTGACAGTGGCACTATAGTGGGAAGAGGCAGACAATAAACGATAAATGTAACGAATAGATAAAATATATAATACGTTAGAAATTGATAACTGGACTAAAGCAATCGAGGCCAGCACAGGAGCTCAGCAGGGGGAGGTGCGGGAGCTAGTTGCAATTTTAACTAGGGTTGGTGGTAGCTTTTCTGTCCCCTGCAGAGGACAGAGTGTGGAGCTTGATTCTGTGATGTGTGGCTCCTGCCAGATAGCCCCTCCCCCTCCTCATTTCCCAAATCAGTCTCCAAGGAGAAGCTAATGCTATTAATAGTCACTAAGGACAGGAAACAAATGTCTGTCTTCTCTGCAGATGGAATTCTTTGCTCACATTGACTTCTTTATTCATAACTGGAGCTTGGCTAACAGCAGACACCAAGAAGTAAATGTACAATGAATGAAGCATGCATGTCAGGAACCACCTCTCTGTTTGAAGTTCAGCTGAACTTTAATGGGGAACCTTGCTGTAGCCAGGACCACTGGGGCGGGGAGGGAAGGGAGGAAATTGGAGAGCGTGCCTAGTTCCAATTCCCCTGTAATTAAAAATGAAGCTTAATCATTAGTTTCAAGGGCATGAGGTGGCTCTCAAGCACAGTGGAGAAATTTGAGTTTCACCTTTTCTTGCCTCTGGTACCATGCAGACATGATACTGGAACAAAGGGCTGGTCTCAAGGGTACAACTTTGGATGGGGTTACCAGGGAGACGGGGAGCAGGGGGGCATTTTAATATCCCTCCCTGCACGACGCCATCAGAGTGTGAGAGGACAGAGCTCAGGTTACTTCTGGCAACGCCTATTTCTGGTGTTGTTCCTAGAGAGGGGCCGAAAGTGTAGAACGAGAACTGGGCCAAGTCCACGGTTGGGGAGGAAGGTAGAGACCTGGCATTGAGGAAGGAATGGAGGCTTTCACCGAAAGGTTGACAGTAGAGGGGCCCCCAGGTGGAAAGAGAGACAGGAAGCTGAACCAAAGAAGCCAACTAAGACAGCGGTGGGAGTGGGGGGACCATGGAAGGTCCTGTTCTGGGAATTGGGACAACCAGGCGTGAAGCGAACTGAAGGAAGGGAGAGAAGTCAAAGCCACACATTACAATCTTTTTGGAATTGCCTAATGATTCCAAAAAAGTAAAATGAGACTGTCTGTAGCTGGTTTAATCTCTGCTCTGTGCTTTCTGTGGAATTGCTTGGGGGAAAGGCAGGCTGATCTGGCCTTTGGAATTAATGGGTTAATTAGGAAATTGGGATTTCCTGCTTTCGGGGGTTACCTCTCACCTTCCCCTTTATTGTGACTTGAGACTGATGAAGGCAAGATCCCCTGTGAACATTTGGAATGAAACACTTTGTCAGGAAAACAAGCAAAGAAATTTGACAGCTGCTTGATGTAGGACAGTCATTAAATTTTCAAGAATGTAGGTCTTCTATTATTTAGTGATGTTAATCTCTCTTCCAGAAAAGAAACAAAACAGGCTCCAGAATCACAGCGCGAAGAGGTTTGTGTTGTTTGCCCCACTGCCAGTTGCCAGGGTCATGCCTCCTCACTCACTTTCTCCATGGGGCCACTGGGCTGTCCAGCCAGGCCAGTAGATTCTGAAGTCAATAACTTGGTTGGGTTTTCAGGAGCTGGTGTTTAGGCCTTGATTTTGTTCCGTTCTCTCACTTGCCTCTTCTTTTCTCTTCCATTACCTGCTTTTTGGCTATTTCTCTACTTTTTAAATCCACCATTGGGGAAATGGGGTGAAACATGAAACTCAAGTCAGCCATTTGTTTTGCTGTTTGGGGGTGTTTCTAGGAAGAAGATGTGGTGCAAGGGGAAGTTGAAATGCTAGCCAGAAGGAGATTTTAGAAAATTCTGTAGGTTTCCTCGTGCCCTGTCACATAGGAGAGATAACTAAGAATTGATGCATTTCTTTTCCAAGAAAAAGCTGAAACACCATAGGGGATAAAACCAAGGTTGTATAGCAGTGTTCCCTCTCAACTCCATCCAAGCCTTGAAGTGAGATGGGATGTCCAGTTGGGAGGTAGGGGAAGGAATGACAAGAACTGGTCTTCTGGTGGCTTTGAGGAGAGAGAGAGAGCTTTGACCTTTTCTTGGATGTATTGGAGCTATTCAGAGGTGGAGGACAGCACACTCCCTGGGCCTGCCAGAGCGACCTGACTCTGCACAGAGAAGCCTCCTGGGTGCACTGTGTGTCTCCCCACTGTCCAGATGGGTGCAGCAGTGGCTAAGTGCTCAGGGGTAGATCCTGCCTCTGCAACTTTCCTGCTGTATGATCTAGATCAAGGCGCTTAGTCTTCCTGTGCCTCAATTTCCTCTTCTGTAAAATAAATATAAAATCCCAGTCCTAAAAGGATATGCCCACAGGCAGGCATGCACATCTGTACGTGTATACACGCTTAAATGGCTGCCAAGTTAGGAGGGGCTGTAACCAGCCATTGAGTCTGAGCTAACTTGGTCAGGATCATATGAGCATTGAGACCATGCCTTGGGTCACACTGGGACCTCATGCCAACCTAGTGATGGAGTCATTGGTCTTCCTGTCATGGATCGAGGTTTAATTGCTCTGAGAAGAATCTGAATATGTTTTATAACCCGTGGAGTAGAACATTCCACCAGACTCTTTCTATATGTCATTCGGAGTGCCACCCTCCAATGAGATCCCATAGCTGATTTAGTCATGAATAATATTCGACAAGTATTTATCGGCCACCTACTACATAATTCTAGGTGCTGGAGACACAGTAGGTTGCAAATCAGATGAGGTTCCTGAGCTCAGAGAGCTTATATCCCAGGGAAGAGAGGGGGGCGATGAACTATGTCAGGTGGTGGTAAGCGCTATGGAAAAGATGTCACAAATCCATCCCTCAACAACTAATGCCTCCAGATCCATTCATTCATTTATTCAGCTGGTATTGATGGAACCTCTGAGGATGTAAAGGGCTTTCTGACCTCCAGGTGTTTACACAAATCAATCCTCTCTCCTTCCTCCCTAAACAAGGCATCTTGTGTTCAACGGAATGATCTGGGGCAGTTAATCCTGAGCAAAACCCATTCCGCACTGCAATGTCCACCAGGCTTGGTCCCCCAGACAAATTGTTTCCACCAAAGGAATTACACAGGTGGATTCCGACGGCCTAGAGCTAAGCTGGCAGCTGGGAGAGGAATTCTCAGCAGATAGAGGACTCCTGAAGGAAATGAGGGGAAGTTAGTCTTCACACTACCCCATCTGACCCCACTCTGCCCCACCTCAGGGCAGGCCAGAGATGTCCGAAAATTATTGTAGGATTTCCCTGTACACATTTTTTTTGTTGGGTTTGACTGGAGCTTATATCATATCTCCAGTGAAGATTTTCTGCTATTTGGTGGGTTGTAAATTGAATCTTAATGAGTTTTAGAACAACACTCATGTAAAAGTATACTTAGGCCATTTTCAAAATGGAGATTATTGATCCAATTGTGCAGATGGATGTGACAACCAGCAGATGTCCTTGATTCCTGATTCTTCTCCCCTCGACGCCCCCACCCCCATTTTCTGAGAGGGTTGGAAGTTGGCACAAAGGAAGCCCTGATCAAAACAGGTAATTTGGTTGCTGAGACAGGCAGTACTGTGTCTCTGTAAGAAGACAAGAAGCTTTCCTTTTGGTGGGGGATGATGGGCAGTGAGGAGGGGTGGAGCGGCCTAGTTTTCTAGATTCTCTGATTTGAAAATTAGGGACTCAAAGGAAGTCTGTCCTTCCTGAGTAATTGCATCCTGACACTGCTGAACTTCCTCTGGGTTTCAGCTTTCACCCCTCAGAGGCTCTGAGGAGGGAGGACAAAGGAGAGGCTGCCCCTCCTCTGGGGAGGGAGGAAGTAAGTGCTCAGCGTGGGGCACCCGTCCCAGCCGCTGCCGCTCCAGCTTCCTGGGCAGAGAACCTGGGTGTCTAGTTTCTCCTTTGCCTCTTGCGGGCTGCCTTGGTGGGCCTCTCGTTGGTGTTTGTTCACCATCAGTGTCTCCGAGGCAGCTGCCACACAAAGTTCTGTTTTGCAAAAGGAGGTGGCACCATAGGCAAATGTTGGGTTTGCCAATAATTCGTGAATTTTATTGAGCTGCTCTGTCCTTGTGACACGAACGCACTTTATTAGACTGGAGGCCACGAGTGTGGAATTTGAGATGTTGACTCACCAAGAACCAGAAAAAGAGTGACACTGGAAATGGTGGGTGAGTGCTTACAGTGCTTCAGAAAGTAAAGCATTGTAAGCATCCCCAGGTACTCGAGGGCCCCTATTTTCAATATTTCTTCACAGACAAATATAGCTGCCCTAGGACACCTTCCTGAGTGGAACCTGGCTGGCCCGGCCTCAACGCTTAAAGATGAGAAGCTACACTTTCTTCCATAACATTTTACATGACACACTTGCCACCAGTAGAGGAACTTGCCATTTTTCTCTTTCATTTAGTCTGAATTAGGCTCACTTTGTAGCTTGGCTACCTCCATTTTAATTATAAAAGTAATACAGTTATTTGCTTTTGGCAAAAAAAAAATAGTAGAGATAAACAGTAGTGTATACAATTTAAAAAATTTAGGAAGTGGCCCCTCTCCAAACCATTTCCCAGAGTTAATCATTATTTATTATTGCTATAGCTGTGTGTCTTTGGGCTGGTTACCTAACTTCTCTGTGCCTCAGTTTCCTCATCTGTCAAAGGGAGACAATATTAGTACTTGCCTCATAAGACTGTTGTGAGGATTTGGTGCAATATCTGACATATACTCTGGGCTAAACTAATATTAGCTATTGCTGTTAGTAGTAGGTATTTTTTCTATATATCGGTGCTGACTGCATCTTTCCTAGATTCAGACCTTTAGGGGTATGGCCAAGCCTCAATGAGCTGTCTTTTATTTATTTATTTATTTTTATTTCAGCATATTATGGGGGTACAGATGTTTAGGTTACGTATGTTGCCCTTGCCCCCACTCCCCCCCAAGTCAGAGCTTCACGCGTGTTCATCCCCCGGATGGTGCGCATTGCACTCTTTGTGTATGCATATACCCGTCCCCTCCTCCCCCTCCCCCTTGCCCAACATATGAGCACTTATGTGTTGATCAGTTAAAACCAATTTGATGGTGAGTACATGTGATATTTGTTTTTCCGTTCTTGGGATACGTCACTTAGTAGAATGCATTCCAGCTCTGTCCAGGAGAATACAAGAGGTGCTATATCATCATTGTTTCTTAAAGCTGAATAGTACTCCATGGTATACATATACCACATTTTATTAATCCACTCATGTATTGATGGACACTTGGGTTGTTGCCACATCTTTGCAATTGTGAATTGTGCTGCTATAAACATTCGGGTGCAGGTGTCTTTTTCATAGAGTGACTTTTGTTCTTTTGGGTAGATGCCCAGTAATGGGATTGCTGGATCAAATGGTAATTCTACTTGTATCTCTTTAAGGTATCTCCATATTGCTTTCCACAGAGGTTGCACTAGTTTACAATCCCACCAGCAGTGTATGAGTGTTCCTATCTCTCCGCATCCACGCCAACATTTATTGTTTCAGGACTTTTTGGTAAAGGCCAGTCTCACTGGAGATAAGTGATATCTCATTGTGGTTTTGATTTGCATTTCCCTGATGATTAGAGATGTTGAGCATTAATGAGCAGTCTTTTACCAACAGCATTTTCATTCAGGAAAGGGCCCATGTGAGTGAAGAAGCTGGGCCTTGTATTTGGTTTTCTTTGGCGTGATCTGATGTGGTTAGATTTTCTTCATGGTTCCTAAGAAATGCTTAGCTTTCTTGAATAAGAGAGGGGAAGAACTGGAACAGTCCTTTTGCTCTGAGAAGGAGCCTTCCAGGTAAGGCTATTCCTTCCCTTGGAAGCCCCTGGGGCCTTACTATGGGTGCCATGATTCGGAGGAGGCCCCACCTCCCGGGGACATGATGGGGGATTTATGACCTAAAGAATAACTCAGACGGACTTAGATGGGAAGAAGAGGGAAATGAAACGGCATACTAGACAAGCTGATGGCAAACTGATTGAGGCTTTAGGGTCTTTTTTAATGAAGTGAGAAAAAGATGAGCTATTTTATTTATTTTGCCAATTTCACTATGAAAAAATAATTCTGTGTGGTTGTACACAGAAAACAGAAGAAATGAGGAGAACCTCCAAACTATCTGACAAAAGACAGGACCAGACTGGAGATGCTTTTTGGGTCTATTTTCAAGACCAAGGGTATTTGTTATCAGATAACACAATTTAAAAAGTCCAATGAAGGAGTCAGAGCACCTGTCTCCGTGTCTTGCTTCTGTCACCAACCAGCTCTGTGACCTGGGACAAGTAACTTAACCTCTCTGTGCCCCAGGTGTCTCATCTATTTAAGAATATGGGGCTGGAAGTTCCTGCCCTACAGAGCCATGCTAGGGGCTGGGAGCTGTGGCAGTGGGGTGCTGTGGGCCGGGTGAGCGTAGGCATGTCTGTCCGTCCTATACTGCAGGCTCTCTTCTTGGCCATGCCAACTGACAATGGCCACAAGAACATCAGAAGATGAGCCACCATCCTCAGGGGACCCAGAACCAAAGAGAATCCAAAGCACACACGTAAAAGCTGCTTGAACACTTACTAAAGAAAGGATACAATTACAGTCACCACGTGAGCATTTAATAATAATAAGATAAGATGCCTGAGAAAAAAATGCAGCTGGGAACCCACACAGACATGACAGGGTGACAGGACGCCTTGTCAGTTGCTTTTTCAGTAAAGAGATCAAGTTCTTTATTTTAGCCACATGCCCCTGGCCGCTTCTGTGAGCAAACAGCATTTACCTGAGGTCTGAGCATGCTACTAATGTTGCCTGACTCCTGGCAGGACTAGAATCCATGACTTCCTCAGCCTAGTCCTCTAATCAAGCCTGCCTGTCCACCAGGCCTTGGGAAGCTGGGTAGAGATGCCATAAGCCAAGGACCGCTGGCTGAAATACCATGGAAAGTACAGATGCTCCTGCTCTGTGGCCAGCATGGCATAGCAGCCTTGAATACACTCTCCTGGCTGCACCGTGGGCTTTACACAGGCTTGCTATGTCTCTTTTCGGGACCTCTGAGGTTGACAGGGCAGGGAACGGTATCAAGATTTTCTCTTAACTCCTTAAGTGACTTGCCTACAGTCACCTAGGTTATTAGTGAATTGAGGGGAGGGGGAGAGAAGGGGCCTAAAAATTAGATTTCCCAATACCCAGGACAGTGCTGATTTAGTAACTTGGGGGTTCTAGGAGAAGATACAAATACATAGACATTTATTAGCTGATTAATTGATTTATGAGACGACTACAATCTACATTAAAGAATATGCATATTTTTTCACTTAAGAAAAGATGAGATGCCTTTCATGTGCTTCTTTAGCTTCTTCCAAAAACAAACTACCAAACTGGTAACTGCCCATTTAGTTGGACTTGGAGTAAACTGAACAGATGCCCTCAGTCAATTGTCAAACTGAGCAGTCTCAAAACCATGTAACACTGGCAAGCACAGCACGTTCCTCCCCTTCCTCACCAGGTCTGTTGCTCTGGGGATAGGGGTTTGATGCCCTCCCTCTTTTCAGTCCAGCAAAGATCAGTTCTGGAAGCGGGTCCTCTCTGCAGTGCCTTTCAGGCTGAAGCCAATGGCCTGCTAAATCTGCTTGGGAACTGATTTGTTAATTATTCTTTTCCTTTTGTGACATTTTTCAAGATAAACTTACTTGGGCCAGCCTCCTAGAAAACCTTTTAAAATGCTAATTGTGCAATTGTGCGAATAATGTAAAAATGAGTCCTGTGGTGCACTCAGCACTTGACTAATTAACAAGCAGTAAATGAATCCTTGCCTAGCAAATTCTGTAACTATGTGAATGGCAGAGAGCTTCCTGGAGCCACAGATGGAAGAGTTTGGTTTTAAGTAAATAGGTTCTTACAGACATTGGCCAGTGAAAATCAAGAATTATTTGGTCTTAGTACTATCTTTTACCAATATCATTGGTGGATTTGAGTCAGCAAATGTTTGTTGAAGCCTTGTAGGGCTCTGCAATAGACCTGAGGAACAGGGATACAAAGATAAATTAAATATGGAGGATGTCCTTGAAAGTTAATAACTGTAAGGACAGAAAACCCTAGTCATGGTGGCTTAAATGATAGAGCTATTTAATTATCTTACAAAATATAATGTGTGAAGGTAGATGATCCTAGGATTGGCTCTTCCCATTCTTTTGCTTTGTCATCCTCAGCATGTTGGCTTTTTGTCCCTAGGCTTGTTGCCTCATGGTTACAATATGGTTGATTTTCTCCAAGCACCATATTCCCAAATGACAGAGTTCAAAAGCAGTAAGCAACACAGGAGCTGGGGGAGCAGTATGGTAGGAGATCAAATCCTCTCACACACCATTCACCAAAACAAGTCACATGGCCGTACCTAGATGCACTGGTGGAGGGGGGCAATGCCTGGAAATGCAGTCTGGCCAAGCAGCTGCTTTCCATCATCAGCTCAAGACTATGGAAAAGATTTAAAACATGTATTGGCCAATTGGACATCTCTGCTACATAATACCGTAAGTGCCCTAGTACAGGTGCTTCCAAAAGACAGAAACAGTTGACTCTGCCTTGAAAAATGATGGGCGGTTTTGTAGAGGACTGACAGCTTAGTTGAGTCACCAGGTAAATGGGGAAGAGAAATCCAAACAGGAAACCTGATGCGCAAAGACATGGAGGTATGAAGGAGCTTGTCAAATTATCGCGCTGTTTGTATTTTTTTGCCCTCTTCCCCCCATCTTTTGGTCAAACCTCCATATCTCGCAAGTCATTTAACTCCTCAGGGTTTCAGGATTGTCATCCATAAAAATGAGGCAGTTGGACTCAGTGATTGTAAAAAGGTCTCCATGGTTCTCTCATCCCTTCCCTTTTTTTTGTTGGGTTTGACTGGGGCTAATGTGATATCTCCAGTGAAGATTTTCTGTTATTTGATGGGTTGTAAATTGAATCTTAATGAGTTTTCAGACCAACATTCATGTGAAAGTGTACTTAGGCCATTTCCAAAATGGAGACAGAATAGAAGTTACATAGACTTTAACAGTCTCAACATTTCACATACTGGTATCAGTGGGGTTCTTTAATCTTATCTCCTATATAAAAGTACATTTCAAAAATTTTGCAGGGAAGCAATCTGATATCACAAGCAGAGCATGAGATTGGGAATCACGGATCTGAATTTGAATCCAAACTTTGTCATTTCCTTGCTGTGTGAACTTGAGAAGACACAGCACCTTTATGGCTCACTTTCCTCACCTGTAAAATTGAGATTATGCTATCTATCTTCCAGGTTCTTAGAAGACTTAGTGATAACTGTTATTAAACACATAGCACAGTGCTAGATACTTACTGGGTTCTCAATAATTCGCAAAAGAATAAATACAAATGGTCAATACATGAAGTTTTAAATGTTCAAGGAGAAATAATGGAGTGTGTGTGTGAGACAGA